>NW_017728906.1:109737255-109739058 GCF_001723895.1 Crocodylus porosus | reverse complement strand
ATCATCAGCAAATTTAAACAGGTTGCTTTTCACCCCATCGTCCAAATTGCTGATAAAGAGATTGAACAGCGCGGGTCTAAGGACCAAGCCCTGGGGGACTCCACTGCCCACTTCTCCCCAGGTCGAATATGACCCATCCACCACCACCTTCTGAGTACGACCCTTCAGCCAATCTGCAATCCATCTGCCTGTGTACGCATCAATCCCACAGTCGCCTAGTTTTTTTATGAGGATGGGGTGGGAGACGGTGTCAAAGGCCTTGCTGAAGTCCAGAAAGACTACATTCACGGCGACACCTGCATCCAATGCTTTTGTGACCTGATCATAAAAGGCAATCAGGTTGGTCTGACATGAAACTGTGCTGGTTGCCCTTAAGCATCATCCCTTAAGCCGGCCCATCGCAGATGTGCTCCTTGATGATCTTCTCAAAGAGTTTCCCTGGGATTGAGGTAAGACTGATGGGCCTATAGTTGCCCGGGTCCTCCCTCCTCCCTTTTTTAAAGATGGGGATTACGTTGGCTATCTTCCAACCATCTGGCACCTGGCCCGAGCACCACGAGCTCTCGTAAAGCCATGCCAAGGGCCCTGCAATAACCCCTGCTAACTCCTTCAACACCCTGGGGTGGAGAGCATCTGTACCTGGTGATTTGAATATGTCCAGCCCCTCCAGAAGCTGTCTAACTCGGTCCTCCCCAACCTGAGGTCTGGAGGTGTTCCGTGTTCCACTCGAGTCCGTCTTGCATCACAGTGGGGAAGTCCCGGTCCCTGCACAAGAAAATGGAGGTGAAGAATTGGTTAAAAAGGTCTGTTTTCTCCTCTGGCACAACCACCAGATTGCCCAAAGTATCTTGCAGGGGCCCCATGTTTCCCGGTGCTTTCTTCATTCTCCCTATCTATTTGAAAAAGAACTTTTTATTACCTTTGATCTTGGATTCTAGTCCTAGCTCTGTGTCCGCCTTAGCTTTCCTGATAGCCCCTCTACAGGCCCGAGCAGAGGAGGTATACTCCTCTTTCGTGATAGCACCCCCCTTCCACCAGGTGTACACCGCCTTTTTGGCAGTCAAGCATTCCCAGACATCCTTGGTGAGCCAGGGGGGCTTTTGGGCACCCTTGCCCCCTTTACTTCTTGTTGGGATGGTCACCCCTTGGGCCCTGAGTATCGTCTCCTTAAGAAATGACCGCTCATCTTGGACACTGAGTTCCCCTGCTTTTGAGAACCCCGGTGCCTCTCCCACTAATCTCAACTAATTGAAGTTGACCCTCTTGAAGTCTGCGTCCAGAAATGCAATTGGTCACCACTGTACCTCTTTGGCCAAGGGATGTGTAAGCAGGGTTCTAGACAGGGAGGCTGATGTGTGGAGACCTTGCTGTAAAGATGGTACACCTGTGAGCAGAGGAGCTGACCCTCTTGTTGCCCTGTGGAGTCAGGCCAACTCTCAGGATCTCAATATTGTGCTGATAGACAGGAGGGCGTGGTGTACAATTGCACATGCACACACTCAAAAATCAGTTAAGTGCATACACACACACTCTAGGTGCATTCACCCCTACCAGGTGTGCACACACACACTACAAATCCAGGCACATACACATCCAAAATTACCAACCTAGGCAAATGCATGCCTGTCACAATTCAAGCACCTACACACACTATACACTATACTTGCAAAGCCAGCGGACCAAGGCACTTAAGGGAGCCCACCCCTGCCTCAGCCCTGGCACAATCTGTGGGCAAGGCAAGAGCCCCTAAGGGCACACTTGCCTGCCTGTACACTAATGCCAGGAGCCTGGGCAACAAGCAGG
>NW_017728906.1:109654015-109737244 GCF_001723895.1 Crocodylus porosus | reverse complement strand
ATGCTTATCTTGCTGGGATCCTATGACCCCAGCTGACTTCCTGCCCTTTGGGCAGGGGGCTGGACTCGATGATCTCCTGAGGTCCCTTCCAGCCCTAATGTCTATGAAATCTATGATATCTATACCAACCAAAAGAAATTAGACCAGAATTAATTATCAATACCTGCACACCCAGTACACATACATGGATCACTAATTCATATATCATGCACACAGTGATATATGTGTATAACAGTTCACATACATACCACTCACCTACACATACACACAAGTGAGTTCCTAATTTGTGGTGCATATGTATGTGCTTGGGATACCTGGGGGAAGGTTAAGGTAAGAGAGAGAGAGTGAAAGTGAAAGTCTAGGGGGTTAAAGTTGCTGGGACCAGGATTAGAACCCGTAGACATAGGGAGAGCTGGGCTGAGGCTTGGGGTTACTTGAGGTAGAGACTGAGATGAAAGTTGCTAGGGCTGGGATTAGAACTGACAGACTGGAGGGAAGCTGGGGTAACTTAAGGTTAAATGGTGTTAATTGAAAGCAGAAAGCTGCCAGAGCAAAGGAGTGATGCTATGGAGAAGCCCAGAGACTGGAGCCAGAGCACTGAGACTACAGGAGACCTGAAAGGTACATGGGAGAGGAAAAATGGGAGTATGGCTGAGAGATTGAAGAAAGCGACCAGGCTGAGAGATTGCAGAAAGCAACAGGGCTGAGAGGATGCAAAAAGTGGTGGGAGCAGGGCTTGCAGAAAGCGACAGGGCTAAGAGCTTGCAGAAAAGGGACTAAGAGGAGCTGAGAGGTGGCAGAAAAAGGGATACAGAATTGAGAGAGTAGAAAAATGGTGGGGTGGGGAGGGAGACTGAAGCCGAGAGAGAGACAGAGACAGGAATTTGAGATAGGGAAGGGACCGGGGCTCAGTAAAACACAACCCAACTCGGGTTGTAAAACCAGTACAAATGATAATGGTTTTATTGAACCAGAGATGGTGACACAATATTTTTTCCTTGGATACATGACCTGGCCACCTTCCTGACGTCACTCTCTGCCTGATCCGCCAAATAGCATGGCTCAGGCCGATCTCCCTGATACCTGACCTAGCTAGCTTTCTGAACTTGCATCTGTAGGTCCCCTACCATGCATGCTCGGTTGTCTGCTAAGAGCCCTGTTCTTAGCTGCCAGACTTCTGTTAGTGAGGTCTCCACTACCAACACATCCCCATTTCACTTTCCTGAATCTACTAATGCTGTGGAGTTTTCAATATTTTAAGTGCTTATCTGCTGAGAATCCTATTTTATCTCATAATATTAAGGCAGCTTTCTCCATAATAAAAATGTAACAACAAAAACAAGTTCAAACATATCAGCCCATTCAACACAATGCAGTTCAACACAATGAAATGCATCATACTCATTGTATTGCCTATTGCTAGCCTCCTTCATTGTCTTAGAAAACTATGACAATAGTTGTAGGGATTCCTGAGGATCAAGCTACTTTACACTGAGGAGTGTGTGAATTCCATTTGAGAAACTGAAATGGAAAATGTTTGCATTGTCAACAGACTCCTGCCATTTAACTATATATTGTTGGGTTTATTGTAACTGGAGAGAGCTTGAGTGGAAGTATTTTGCTCATGAATAGTGAACAAACTTCTACTGTACTACTCAAAACAATTACAAATGGATATTTATATTGTTCTTAAAAATCCCTTATTCTAAATACTTTCCTTAATTAAATAATGCAAGACAATATATGGTAAAATGAACAGAAAACAGTAAAATTTAATTTGTTATAAATAAAAACATTCATACATAAAGCCAAGAGTAGTGGGTAAATTAGGTTAGATATAATGAGACCTCAGTGAAGGAGAAATACATTTTCAGACAAGGTTTGTCAAAAGTCGGAGTTAATTTTTAAAAAAGTATGGCTGGAATGGAATCAAGGGGGCCACCCCCTTATAAAGGCAGGGTCATGCCTGTCTAAACTTTTCCACCCAAGCGTTTGTCTAACCTGCATTTCAGAATTTCCAATCTTTAAGCACTCTCATAGTTAAGAAATTCTTCCTAATATCCAACCTAAGTTTCCTTTGTTGCAGTTTAAGACCACCATTTCTGTCCCTTGTGGACACAGAGAATAGTCTATGAGATGGAATAATAAGACATTTTGTAAATAGCAAAAAGTATAGAACAAAAGCATGAAACCTTAGCATCATATAAAACAAGAGATGTAAATGATCAAAAAGTTCCTCCAGTCCTTCCTTCTACCTTATGACAGGATTAATTATACCTAAATGATGAACAGATATTTGTCTAACCCAGGGGTGTCAAACATCCAGCCTCCAGTGCTGCCTCCGGATCTGATTAGGCTCACAATGGGTACGATGCATTCATTGCATGGGGGAAGTCTCTGGGCTAGATGTGGCCCATGGACCCTCTCCTGTTCCCCTTCTCTGTCCCCCAAAATACCTGGTCTGATCTGGCAGCTGCTCCAGCCAGTCTGGGACCTATGCTGCATGCAGGGTGGATCCCAGAGTGGCCCAGAAAGGCACAATCTGGCGAGGGCAGCAGCCATAGTGCATCCGGTTACCACCCCAGCTAGACTGTGCCATGTTTAGTGCTTGCTCTGGGACATGCACCACACATGGTACCCATTCTAGCCAATCTGGGACCCAAACTACATGTTGCACTCACAGGTGTCATATGAAGTACAAATCCTGGAGCTGCTAGGATGGCCACTGCATATGTTGCAGCTGCTGTTTTGGCTGAAATGCACCACATGTGATGTCCATTCTGGTTACCTGTGAGTGATATCTTTTATTGGACCAACTGTATGGTTGTTATAAACATAGGCAAGCTTTTGGGTATCACAGTATCCTTCCTTATAAGACCTTAGAAACAGAACCTGACACAGGTGAGCTAAGCAGCAGATGAGAAACAAGCTTGTTACATAGAATCATTATTACCTGTGAAGTACAGGGGTTAACGAGCACCTGGAAGATTGTAATGGACCATGAAGCCAAAGTCTGTTAAGTCCCTGGCACTTAGTGTCCAATTGCCTGATGAATTTATATTCCCACACTCTTTTTATAAAGGTTTAGAGCAAATTTCCTTTAAGTACTAGAACTGTGAGGTTAGACAGGGAATGTGGGAACTAAGATTCATCAGTCTACTAGACACTAAGAACAAGACTTACATCACATCCATTTCCCCCAAAGCTACATCAAGGCATATAAACAGAAATTAGAAAATTAGATTGGTGTGATTTGTTTTGACAAACCCATATTGGCTGTTGTATATCACTAGTTATCTTCTAGGTGATTTAAAAATAAATTGATTATATATTCTTCTTTGTTTCCAAGAACTGAGCTTAAGCTAACCTGTCTACAATTTCCTGAGGTTTCTTTTTTCTCCTTTTAATGATGGGTGCTGCATCTTTATCTAATTTGTCCAGTCATCTGGAACGTAACTTTTCCTCCATGAATTCTCAAAGATAACCTCTTGAGGTTCTGAGATTACTCTGTGAGTACTTAAGGAACTTCCTGAGGCAAAGTTCATCAGTCCTAACTGGTCTGAAAACATCTAACAGTCTCTAACCTGCTCCTTTCGTATTTCAGCTGCATTTTTTGCATAATGATAATTGTGCTATCTATATGATCAAATTTTTAGTCAAGACTGCAGTGAAAAAAGGACATTAAATACTTTCAACTTTATCTGTTATTAGTGTTTCCTCCTCACTAAATAATGAACTATCTTGGTACTTGGGGTTTTAACCCCCAAGGTTTTATTTTATGTCTGCTAAATTGAAACAGTGGGTTTTTAATTGAAATGTCACCATGGAGGGTAGGACTGGGACCCTCCAAAGCTCAGGGGCTGCTCAGTCCACCTGCAGCTCACACCCCAGCTGTGGGCAGGCTCTGCCGAAAAAAACTCAAGGATGGTCATTCGCCGCTTCTGCCTTCAGCAGGTGCCTGATCCTTTTTTTATGTGGAGCCTGCCTACCTCTTGCATAGCCAGGGGTGAGCTGACAGCTGCACTGTTACAATTTGCAACATTGCAAACTAACCTGCATCCAGAGGTAGCTTACTTTGCAATGATGCAAAGTCATTTAATACTCTCAAAATTGATGCACGTCTAATGTGTGACTCCATTAAGCCACACAAATTACATTTTTGTCACATGTACATTACGATGACCATCACATATACAAGTGCTTTCTCTTTCCTTGAATTTCTGTTTCTGTTGAGATATATTAATCAGAAGTGTGGATGCAGAACATGAGATTGAACTAGCAAGAGAAAAAAAGGTAAACATAAACATTTATAGATATGTATATGTCTGGGGGTTGGGCCCTGCCCACACAAGTCCCAGGTGGCACCACATTGGCCCTCTTCTACTCTTCAGGTACTTCGCCTGAGTGCCATGAGTACTCGAATATCGTTGCCAGTGGCTGCACTATGATGTCTGCTAGCAGAGCCATCCCTAGGTAGTGAATGGCTGGAGACAGCAGTGCTCGGTGATGGCAGAGACAGAGGAACTTGTCAGTGGTGGCATATTGTGGCTTCAGTGTGACCTGTATGGCACTGTCTGCAGGGCCCCCCGAAGTGCCCCGATTCACTCCCCTAGGGACACCCCTATCTGCCAGTTCCTTTAGCACTCTTGAGTGCAACCTATCCAGACCAGCTGATTTATGGGGGTCCAACCTCTCAAGATGCTCCCTCACAAGATCCATGCCAATGTTGGAATTATATTCATCTTCACCCTGGTCATCCCACATCATGTTAGGCAGGGTGGTCCCTTTGGGCTGGTGAAAAACCGATGCAAAGTAATCATTGAACAGATTGGCTTTTTCCTAGGTGTCGGTAGTCAGCTGCCCCAGCTGGTTTAGCAGGGGTCAAATGTTGCCCTTGCTTTTCTTTCAACTCCCCACTTATCTGCAGAAGGACTTGTAATTGTCCTTGATTCATGTAGCCAGATGGAGTTCAGTTGCAGTCTTGATTTTTCTAGTTCACTCCCTGCAGGTGTGGACCAGTGCAATATATTCCTCCTTAGTGGTGTTTCCTGCCTTCCATCCTTTATATGCCTCTCTTTTTAGATGTAGGAGGTCCATGAGTTCCCTGTTGAGCCAAAGGGGTTGTTAAGTTCTTTTGACACCTTTCCTATGGGTTGGGATGGACTCGCCTTGTGCTTCTAGGATTGCTTCCTTAAGGAGCAACCACTCATCATGAACTCCCCTCCATGTGGAATCATGGCCTTTCAGGTCTTCAAGAACAAGCCTCCTGATTTAATGAAAGTCAGCTTTCCTAAAGTCAAGGACTACTGCTTTGCTGGCTGACTTGCTAGCTTTGTGATGGATAGTGAAAGTAATCAACTTGTGGTCATTGTCACCCAGTTTCCCTTCAGTCATTAGGTTGTTGATTAGATCATCCCCTTTGGCCAGTACCAGGTACAACAGTGCCTTGCCTCTTGTTGGCCCATAAACTTCTTGGGACAGATAGAGCTCATCCATGCATGTAAGGCTGAGTGCTCATCTCATGAGATGTCCAGGTAGTTGAAGTCTCCCATGATGACCATACACTGAGAGGGTGCAGCCTCAGCCAGTTCCCTGGTGAATGCTTGGTCAAGCACTTGTTCCTGGTTTGGAGGTCTGTAGCAGACTTCTACCATTGTGTCCCCCTCACTACATTCCCCTTGTATTCTAACCCAAAGGGTCTCCAGTCATTTTCCTTGGGTACCAATCTCAGTTTGTAGGGATGGGTAACTCTCCTTTGCATAGAGATCAACACCCCTGCCCCTTTTTTCAGCACTATCTCTCCTGTACAGGGTATATCCATTTATACTGGTAGTCCAGTCATAGGAGGAATCCCACCAGGTCTCCGTGATCCTTATGAGATCGTAGTCATTTTTGTTTAGCAGAAGGACCAGTTCCTCCTGTTTATTCACCAAACTTCTAGCATTAGTGTGCAGGCAAGTAAGTGTGCTGTTGGAGGCCCTAGGCTTCCTTGTACTCATGGAGAAGCTATGTACCTGGGCTGGGGTAAGAGTGGGTTCCTAGAAACTGTATGAAAACTCTACAAAATCTATGAAGGGCAGTTTTGACCTGAATCCTGAAATAACTGAGAAGCCAATCATTGTTAGGCAGCATTGATTATAGTGTTTCACTTCTGTATCTAAGGAGGGCAACATTTACTGGTCTCAAATATGTGGAAGAGGGTGAATAGGCAACTTTGGTAACCAAAGCAAAGGGAAATAAGGTGCAAATAAGGTTTTCTAAAATAAATCCTTTGGTGCCAAGGTATAGTTATTGTTGCAATAGTGCTGATAGACATAACAATCTGAAGAAGGCTATATTAACATATAAGAGATCAGGGAAGAAGGACAAAGATCACACCCAAGTAAAGATACAAACTGGAGATGACATACCAGTAGTATATGGAACCTCTTATTTATACTGCATTCCTTGGTCAAAGACTATGCCCTCCAATAGGTTTTTTTAAAAATCTGGCACATTTTTCTTCTTACATAAATGAGATTATAATAATATAATAATGATGATTCTTCAACTGGCAGTTGAAGACACAGAAAATACTCCAATATCTTAGCAGTGTCCGACTATAACATATACCTTTCTTTTTAAAGTCCCATGACAACAAATTTGAATAGATGTGACTTGTGGGAAAAAGAGACTGCTCAGATACTTCAGAATTGGTTGAGTTCATAAAAGTCAATGAACAGTTTTCTCAAGGACTTAAATCTCTGTAATGGAATTTTACTGAAGATTGATTGCACTACCTTAATAATTAGAAGATCTTATAAGCAGTTTACCTTTGATAAATAGTATTGTTAAAAACTTACCGTGCTCACATTATAAGCTAATAAGGTTGAACTGTCAAGTTTTTGGAATTCATTGTAACCTTAGTTTAACAATGCTTAAAAGTAATTAATTATCCCTATTTAACAAAACCAACCAAGAAGATAAAATCCACCTTTTTTCTTATTTAGTTTTAAAAATAATCTCTCTAAATTGAAGGAGAATGTTTGCACAGCCAAAAAGGATTATAAATTCTTTTATCAACTTTGTCATTCCATAAATGGTACTTATTTTATTAATTGTATCATATCAATGTATCAAATAGATAAAAACTTTATTAAGAAACTGTGGTATATGGTACAGTATGATTTTGAGAAACATGGTAATCACATGATAATCACTTTGGTGCACATTTAAAAGATAGTGGTGTTCCATGGGGTTTACATTTGTCTGGGTTAAAGTAACTATTTTACAGGGACTAAAAGTATACCAAACCTTTCATAGTTTAGATTTTCCTTGTCAATGAGTGCCTATAATCTAGAGAAGTCAGTGTTTACATATTTTTAACAGACCTGTGTGAAGTACCTCTCCACCAAATAGGGTGGCATCCACGAGGAACTTCCCACACGAGTCCTTTGCAGGAATTGTGTCAATGCGGTCCAGTGTTGCAATGAATGGCTGAGTTCACACCTCTTAGAGCTATGCTTTCAGGCTAACTTCAGTCTCTGTGTATCTATGGGGGCTAGGTCTAGATGGGCACAAAGAAGATGTAGGTTTGATAAGTGGAAGATCTTTGTAACTTGGAGGATTAGTAAGCACTAGCAGAGGTTACCTAGAGAACTTGTGGACTCTGTCATTTTAAGTTTTTAAATGCATGTTAGAAAAACATTTGTTTCAGATCGTTTAGATGGAAATGATCATGCCTTAAGCTGGTGGTGTAATACTAGGGTTATGTCTATGTGGTAAACTTTGTGTGCCCTGCAGCAGCACCCTCAGGCTGCCTTGTAAGCTGAAAGATGTAACGTAGTTACATCTGTGCAGTGCCACAGGTGGGCTAATTAGCGTAGGAGGACACTGGCAGACACCATCACTCAGCAATGCTAATTAGCCCACCCAAAATGAGGCACTGACATAGCCATAGTGCTTCCACGTAAGAGTCTGTCATGATGGATTTACTATATAGACATGACCTCTCTCTCAGGTTCTTTGAGCCCTGTTTTTCTGTGTGCCTGTTATGCTTGCTGCACATCTATGGGATTTTGTACAGTTACATGAATCCTATAATAGAGCCATACCAAAAAAGGGAGTTGATTCAGTCTCTATGCTAAAGGGAGGACCAGCACTGCCTTTCTCAATTCATAATTTAAATTGCCTCCATTTGCTGCAACAATAGGGATTATATGATATAGATGATAAAAAAAAACTACGTATCTGTAGCTGGGCAATTAAACAGATTAGCTCATTCTCATTGTTATGACTCTTGAGTGGCCCAAATTTTAATACACTATTTAAAAGTACATGTGGTAGAATTAGTGTTAAATTTTCTGATTAATCATGTAAAGGCTTTGTTAGAGCAGATATATTCCAGAAACATTATAAAAGGTTTGATATGACTCCAGCATGTTGCCAAGCTTTATTAACACCATAAGACTAGAAACATGATATTGGAAAAATCTTCTTTTGCATTAATGTTGATAGTCTGTGTAGGTGACCTTGCCTACAGATCATAGCAGATTTTTTAGCTCAGCCATTGAAATGGAAATCTCTGTTGTTCAAATTAAAATTAAATGTTAAGTACAAAATAGTCTGCTGCAGAAAAAAACCCTGTTTTTCATTCACAGGAAATCCAAATGGAATTTTCTTTCTTAAAAATATGAATATATAATTATACACTTTAAAAGCTGAAGCCTGTAACAAAAATAAGGTATTATGCATAAAAAGGAGAGAGAGCTGTTGTTTCACTAAACCTGTGCATACTGTACCAAGAACAAGAACAAAGATTTTACTAAATCTTAGAAATACATGAGTAACTAAGGCAACTCACTTTACAGATGGAGGGTCAATAAAAACACTTTCAGTAACAACATTTTATTTCAAAAGCCTGCTAATTTTTTTCTTTAATAGTACTGCTGTGATATACTCTATGTGACATGAACAAAATATATAATAGTGCACAATGCAATAAAAGCTGTTTTGCTATGTGTTTGAGATGACCTGCATTACTCTCAAATGGTGGAGAGGCAATAAAACCTTTATAGTATTTTACAATACTGCATATTCTATGGTATATTGACAAATATACTTGTGTATGTCATAAAGAACAAACTGTGCCTTACTAGCACAGCTTATTAAGGCAACTATCAGTGTAACTTAACAATAAGAACATAAAAGAATCATTTCCAAAACAAAATTTGTAAGCTTTAATATAAAGATATTAAGGTCAGTAAAAAGCTGACTGTAAACCTAGTAAAGAACATATAGAATATTTGTAATAGATACTTCTGGAAGTGTCAGTCAGATTCTCTCAAAAAATATATGAACTTGCTTCCTTTATGAAGCATTCCTTTTCTAGATGCTGTTTTAAGTGAAATACTTGTGTTAAAATTTGCTGAAAAATAAATAATCTGCAGGAATCCTGGTTTTCTCTGATAAAAAATCCCCAATTTTTGGATAAAAAAGTAACCCCAAATCCACATTTTCCATGATTAAAATGAAATGGCATGCGTGCGCGCACATGCGCGCGCGCACACACACACACACACACACACACACACACACACACACACTTTGAACTGAAAATTAGGAATTTTTTAAATCAGAAAAACCAAGAACCCTCATTATCTGCCACCACTGAGAATAGTCTAACTCCATCCAGGTAGCTGAAAGCTGCTATTAAATCCCCTCTAAGTTTCTTTTCTCCAGACTAAATAAGCCTAGTTTCTTCAGACTCTCCTCAGAAGTCCTGTGGCCTAGTGTCCTCACCATTTTCATTGCTTTCTGCTGGACTCTCTCCAGTTTGTCCACATCCTTTTTACAGTGAGGGGCCCAAAACTAAACACAGTAGTCCAGATGTGGCCTCACAAGTGCCAAATAGATGGGAATAATAACTTCTCTCAGTCTGCTGACAACATTCCTACAAATGCAGCCCCATATGCCTTCTTTGCAACAAGAGCACACTGTTGGTTCATATTCATGTTCCTGTCCACTGTAACCCCCACATCCTTTTCTGCAGAGTTGCTGCTTAGCCAGTTGGTCCCCAGCCTGTACTAATCTATGGGATTGTTTTGTCCTAAATTCAGGACTTTGCACTTGCCCTTATTGAACCTCATGAGATTTCTTTTGGTCCAGATCTTCCATTTGTCTAAGTCTCTGTGGCCATGTCTACACATGCAGTTAATTTGCCTGAATTTTCTGCAGAAAATTCAGGCTCTTTAAAGTACTTCCCAGTGCCCATCTACACATCCACACCCATCAGAACAATTGAGCCGAACAGGAACAGCCCAGTCCAGAGCTGTACCTGCCCTGCTCTGCTGCCCTCTTGAAGCTACAGGGAGCACCCCTCTGGCCTGGGAGGAGGCATGGGGGCTTACCCCTGAGCTCAGGAGGACAGGTACTACAGGTAGATACAGGTACTAGAAAAATGGTGCATTAGACTAATGTACTGTGCAGTAATTGCTGTGCATATGTAGACAGTGACTTTTTTACTGGATGCATCTACATGTTCATTAATGTGCCATAGTTACTGCGCATTAAGTTTAGTACTTGTATAAGCAAGTACTAAATCAATGCGCAGTAACTGGCACTACTGTGCTATAGCGCTGGTGCATGGCTTTTTAGTGATGCTAACTGTGCAGTAGCCTAATAGTACTGCATATTAGCTTTTTGCTGTGACATGCTACTGCACAGTAGAATTAGGCTACTGCTCAGTTAGCATCTCAATTATGCTCAGTTAGCGTATTAAATTAGTCTAATGCACAGTAAAGTGTCTTATGTAGACGCACCCTCTGAATCCTAGCCCTACCCTCCAGTGTATCTACTACTCTCCCCCAGTTTGGTGTCATCTGCAAACTTACTGAGGGTGCACTGTATCCCATCTTCCGAGTAATTAATGAAAATATTGAACAAAACTGGCCCCAGGGCCACCCCCTGGGACACTCCAATTGACACCAGCTACCAACTAGAAATTGAGCTATTGACTATTACCCTCTAACCCCCATGATCCAGCCAGTTTTCTATTCACTTTATAGTCTGTTCATCCAACCTGTACTCCCTTAGCTTGCTTGTGAGAATGTTGTGGAAAACCATATCAAAAGCCTGCTAAAATCAAGGTATACCACACTCACTGGTCTCCCTGTATCCACAGAGCCAGTCATCTCAGCATCATCATCTCATTCCTATGCCACCATCCCCCCAAAAGGCTCAGGGCAACTTAAAATTAAAGCAAAGTCGTAAAAAAAAAGATAAATAACAAAACAGATGCCCAAATTTAACCCTGCCTACTAAAAGCCCATTCAGATAAGAAGGTCTTCTGAACAATGTCCCAGCTCAGGCTCTGGCAGCCCTCAAGAGGGAGGGAGAGGCTACCAAAAACAACCAAATGTATTTGCATATCAGTATACATTACTCCACAAATTTACCTAATTTTAGAGCTACTTGGGATTTCTTGATGAAATGTTTTATAGTAAGAAAATATCAATTTATCATAAATAAAAATTTGGTGGGGTCATACCAATATCAGTGGCATTTTTAATAGGGAAAGTTTTCTCAAGTCTACAAAGAAATTTCTAGTGAAAACTAAACATGAAGAAAGTCAGCCTCAGAAGACATGATAGCCGACTTATCAGGTCCTTATTATGAGATGCAGGTTCAGGTCTCTGCTCCAGTGAGTCTTTATACAAAGTGGGATGACTCCAACGGAGGAAACTAAGAGACTCCTGTCCTAGAAGGAATGATAGCTTGGTGAGCCTCACTTGAGATATGAAAGGTGGAACTGAAGTCCAAACTCTGATCAGGCAGAGTAGGAACTCACTGCATCTCATATAAATTCTCCAAATTAGAGATGCCCAGGCTACTGCATATTTTGGAGCTACCTTTCTGCCCCCCTTTGAAAAATCTTGAAGGATTTGAGTCTGTCCAGGAATAAGGACAATTTGGAAATCATTAAAAAAATGTATGGGAAGGATAAGCCATCACTTAGACAGCCTCCATAGTCTCTACTGAGACTTCCTCAGCTACTGTGGATTAGTGGGAGTTTTAGAGTAGAGTTCTCATAATTAACATTTTCCGTGTTGGTAATATGATAGTAAATGTTCTTATGAGTCGATGCATCTTTCATTCCAAATAAATACGTGAAAGATAACTCCTGCAGCATTTAAAATGTCTTGTCTCAATGCTCATGTATCTAAAACACAAAGACTGTTTTAGGTATCAGAAGCTTGGTTGGTTGTTATTCAGAACACTCTTAATGAGACTAAAATCAGAAGAACACGGCAATATGTTTTATCAAGGATATCAGGTTAGGGAAAGGAATCATGAATAGACAAATAGCCTATCTGTTAACAACAGGGTGGCAAACCTGCTGCACAAGTACCATAAATGTCATAAGCAGCCTCTCTGTGTGGCACAGCTGGCAGATTAGGGAGGGGGCAGGTAGCACAGTGGTAGAAAGAGCGGAGAGCAGAAAGCGGATCAGCCAATTAGGCAGGGAAAGGAAATCAAAGTAGCACTCAGGAAGAGTAAGGGGCTTACCTTGGGACACACCTGCCAAAAAGGTTGGCTCACTCTGTTAACATATTGCAATTCTGACTATATTCCATGGGCGTCTGGTGCCGCCTTAGTCAGGGGGGGCACATGCCCCCTACCCCCAATGACCAGGGAGGTCCCCCATGGCCAATTTCACTGACCGGCATGGTTGGTCAGGGGGTGCACTGATGCTCTCAGGGGGTGCACATGGACCACCATGCACCCCCTATGCATCACCACTGCTATATTCTATTCCGTGCATTGTATGAGACTTGCTGAGAAAGCATATATTATAAATAAAAGGAAAAGCATATATTATAAATAAAAGGAAAATGCAGACTGACTGCATGTGACTATCGGAATCATCTTGAAAGGTGGTACAGTCCATCGGGGTAGGGCTTCTACTTGTGAAATGCAGCCTTAATTTGAGCTTAGTCATAAACTAGGTCAGTGAAAAAGAGCAGGCTGATTTTACTTATTTCCTTCCTCTCCTTGGTCTGTCTTGACCACTTAGATCAGGCTTTAGCAACCTTTTAGTCACTGTGGGATGCTTGTAGACATTTGGAGATGCTGCTGTGACATGCTATAATTTCAGTGCATAGGAGCAGACTCAATTAATTCAATACATGAGATGCTGTGGGAACTTTAATTAGAGCAGCAATAATTAAAGCTACTCCCCACCCTCCAAGCACATGGAGAGATGTCCTATGGGCCACCACTTGCAACCTGGCCAATGCTGTGGAACATCAATCCTTGCTGCACCCCAATTGCTCCTGTTCTGTGAAGAGGGGCTGATCTCTTATTCCTCCCTCCCTCCACAGCCTCCGATGAATTGTTTCTCATTGCATCTTCAGAGTGGATAATTCAGTGAGCAGAGGCTGCAGTGTCAGAGAACAGCATAGCCTTCTGCACAGAGATGAAGTGGGAGTCAGGGTCAGGATCACACAGAACCTTCTGCAGGAGCTGACAGCCAGGGGATTCTGTCCATTAGTAAAAGGCAGAATACAAAGTCTAGGCCAGATGCCACAGCTAGGGCTGCAACAGAGTTTCAGTGCACCACTATTAAATGCAGACTGAATCACAGGCCAGATCAGATCTCTTTGTAGGATTTGATCTGGCCTGTGAGTAATTAGTAGCTGATCTGATGTCTTATTAAAGAAGTCATCAGTAGAAAAAGACTTATCCATTGTCATGCTCCATACAAGGGCTAGACTTGTGAAGCTTAAATCCTTTTATGACTATAAGGACCAAAATTATCTATGTCAATTTTGCCTGCTTATGGCCTGTAGACTGTAAATTACTGACCACTAATTAAGATGAGTGTTTTCAAACTGGTGCCCCAGGAGGGAACTGGGAGAACACAAGGAGGAAAATATCAATGGGGTAAAAATAGGGGGAAAAAAAGAAGAACGAACTAATCCTAAAATATCTCTTGGGTAACTGGAGAAGTTACAGTATGATGTTGGTGACATAAATTATTACATTTTTATTATCCATACAGTAATGCATGCAATTATAGAGAGGGCATAGCAGTAGACAAATTTAGAAGGAGGTGGGTGATCCCTCAAGTTTGAGAATTACTGACTTAGGCTATGGAATGGTCTCTAGGCAAAGTTTGGGGCCTCTTGGTGTTAATGCAATTTATCTTTGTACTGTTAGTCCCAGTTTCACATTTCAGAAAAACACACTTCATTTGAATAAAGGTAAGTGTTCATGTGCCCTGTAATAGAAGTGCACAGGGCATAAGGTGGGAAAATCTACCCTCCAATCAGTCTGACACCCCTGTCTGAGGACAGGATCTTCCCCTCCCCCCACCAACCCTCTGCTGCTTCTTTTGATAATAATCTTCTGAAAAATATCAGAGCCTAATGTTCATATTGGAATTCTGCACTGATTTTGTGATTTCAAGACAATGCATCTCAGAATTTTCATAGATGGATTTAAGGAGGCTTCAGTTTCCCCATTCTCACATTGAAATGTACAGTCTCAATGTTTAGAGACCAAACCACCTTCATTTCCCATGAATAAGTTGGAATTGCTGGCAGTTCTGAAAATTAAGTGTCAGCAGGTGAGAAGCCAAGAATACCTAATACCAGAGCTGGCTTTTAAAGCTGTGGGTTTATGTTTTGGGACAGGGCTGTCCAACTTGCAGCTTGTGAGGGGTTAAGCTGCAGCCTCTGGGCTCCTGCTCAGCTGCTGCTTCCCCCACTTGCTCTGGCTTCAACAACAGCTGGTATCTTCAGTTTCCCCTTCCCTCCTTCCGCTTTCATTGCCTGCCCCCATCCCAGGGAGCAGGGCAGTGCAGTGTAGCATGGCCTGCGGAGCTGAGGTTCAGCTTGGGGCCACATGGGTACCTGATGCAGTTGTGAGAGGGGCACATACGGTGCAGCACTTGAGGGATTGGTGGGGGGACATATGCATGGTGCATTGGAGCATATAGTGTGAGGAAGGGGTGTCCATACAATACAGCAGTGGGGAGGGATTCCAGTATGAGCTTTACCATTCACGGGTCTTGAGGTGACTTAAGAGTCCAATCCTTCAGTGACAGATCCTCCTGCAGAATGATCACATCTTTGCACAGGCATGAGAGGCTGTAGGCTGGGATTCCACTCCTTTGCCTTCCTCCACAGTCTGTTCTCTATATCTAAGACAAGACACTTTACCTCAAAATGGACTGTCATTTGCAGCACCATTGGAGTTGGTTGGCAGCCAGCTCCTCCCTGCTCTTGCTGATGTTGCCCTGAGGGGTCAGGCCAACGCTTAGGATTTCAATATTGTGTTGTTAGACAGGAGGGTGTGGTATACAATTGCACATGCACACATAAAAATCAATTAAGCACACATACACTTACTAGGTACATATACCCCTACTAGGCATACACACTCACACTAGCAGCTCAGATACACGTTCAAAATAATTAGTCTAGGTTCATGCACACCTATCACCAGTTTAACCCCAGACATGCTACACACACCAAATTTAGACAGATTCAGTTACCATTTACCAACACCTGCACATCCAATACACATACGTGGATTACTAATTCATATACCACACACACACAATGATATCAATGAAACTCCTGAACTAAATCAACTGTGACAGAAACTACCATCAAGGCCATTCCCCAACACCTGCTCACCAACCACCCTATCCTAAAAGAAGTTTGCCATGTCATCAAGAAAAGCAAAAACAACAAAGCTACTGAATCAGATGGTATGCCCACTGAAATCCTGGTGGCAAGGAGCTGGTACTGAGACTCCACAAATTTATTCTTTGTATTTGGAACAATGAAGAGATTCCTGAGGAATGCCAACAACATGACTAGCTTCAAGAAAGGAGAAAGTCTGTGTGAGAACTATCAAGGTATTACCCTCCTTTGCACAGCAGGGACAATCCTCACCTACATCCTGAAGAACTTTTTTCTGCATCTTACTGCCAGAATCTGTGTGCTTTCAGACCATCCCATGGGGCAACTGACATGATCTTTCTTACCCTCCAGGTCAAAGAAAATTGTTAGGATGCACAGTACAGCACCTGGGAGGAGGGCATTCATGCAGCACACAGACCAAGGGCTGTGGCTCACTCTGGTGCCACCCCTTTTGGTGTGGCCCAAAGGACATTTGGTCACCAGCCACTTAAAAGTTGGACAGCCTATTTTAGGAGAGGTGAAGTGATCAGATGACTATGACAATTCAAGGAAATTCTGAAACTTTATTCTATAGAACTGAAAACTTTTCTGATTAAACTAAACTGAGGTTTTCCCTCAAGTGCAGCACATGATGCATAGCAAGGGCTATTTTCCCCACCTCTCTCTCCTGCATATCATTTTCTAAAATTGGAAAAAAAAACCTGCCAACACTGAACTGGATTGGATATACTGAATATATATTACTGAGCCACTTTAATCGACATAAACATTATCTTTTTATTCACTTTAATTTTACCTGCAAGTGCAATAAAAAGAAAAATATGTATGCACTGGAGCATATTTATAATACTAGTCAGGGTGGCAAGTAGGCTGTAAAATAGATATAATTGTTTTTAAAGTATTGAACAAGATTAGCATGGATTAACACATTCATTTGAAAATCCATGGCAAGGAAACATTTCAAGTGTTCAGTCCATCATCCCTTGTTACACTATTATTTTTCAACACTACAAATAAATACTGCATGAAAACAAGGAATATTTTGTTACATGCTTTATTTTCATATAAATGTAGTAAACAGGATGAGAGATGCCATTGTCTGAATTTCTGATAATGCAAGATGAGGTTGTCAGGTTAGATCAAGTTGTGCTGCAGTGCCAAAGGTTCAGGGTCCAAACTCTTCTAAAGGACCATGATGAGCTGTTGTTACAATAGCACAAAGAATTTTCTTCAAACGTTTCCCTTTAAAAATAGGGAATAATGTACTAGCACCTCTTCCCCAAAACAAAACCCCATTCTCCACCCCAAATAATCCAAATGGTATTTCAGTTTCAGAGTGAAAGTTGAAAGTTAGGGAAGCCCAAAATTAGCCTGGTTTATGCAATATTAAATCAACCACATTTTGTATATTGAACCTATATGATTGTATCTATAATATCCTTGTCTCATTCACTGCATAGGATAAGTGGTACTTAGGTATTGAATGCACTTGTTTATGTATCTGTTTGTTTATGTATTAAATTTATAGGATACCCTTCTGAACAAAGACTCAGGGCATCTTGCAGTAGAAAGCAAAACAACACATATAACAAGCAAACAAGAGAGAAAAACAAACAACACAAGAGATACACCTTATAAAAGTCAATTAAGTATAAACTCAGTTGAAAATAAACTAAACTATATTGTAAGGGGGCAATTTGAATGAAACACCGCTAATGATTAAAACGAAACGCCAATAATATATATTGTCTCATTTTAATCATGGAAATATTTGGATTTTGGGTTACTTTTTTAAATCTGAAAACTGGCGATTTTTTTTTTTATCAGAGAAAACCAGGATCCCCAGCGATCATGGTATTAAAGTGTATCACAACTAATGTGCACAATGGACCAGGATTATGGTTTCACAAGCATTGTGGATTTTGGTATTTCCTGACTTTTAAGCCCTTAACGTTCATAAAGTTAATTATTTTAAATGTGAATATAACATTTAACTATAGGTTCCATATGTTTGGTAGGCTGTGCACAGATTTTGAAGCAACACTATAAATATGTGTAGATATGCTCACCAGAGGAGGAAATGATACTTCTGTAGGTTGCTGCTTCTCAAGCTGGGCTAAAGGTATTCTTGTTGTTTATTCATTTCAACTCTTTTTTTTGAAATCTAGAGATGAATTTTATTTCCTGCAGATGGTTGACATTCTATCATAAGGGTAAGGTAGAGTACAACAAAATGGCACTGTAAGCAAAAATGGCGCACACTAGTCAGTTTTCTCCAGTGTCATCAATGGGCACTTACAGTAAAGTAAGGGGAAGAAAGTTAAGTGCTAACCACAAAGAAGGGACATTGAGACATACGAGCCACAACTGGGGATGGAGAAAGATCATAAAGACTGAAGGAGATGGAATGTTACCATTGTAACTTAACTGTCTACAAGAGCTTGACCCTATAGGATGCTGAGGGCCCAAGCCCGATCCCAGCATACCACTTAACACATTTTCAATAACAAGCATCTCAGTACTCCTGTTAGGTAAAAAAAAAAAAAAAAATTCATGTATTAAAAATAAAACATTTATGTGCTTTGCTAGATCTAGAGATAGGCCTTTGGGACTAGGGTATCTGCTTCTGCCCAACTAATTGATTACCCCTCCCTTTTACAAGGAATTCTTAAGACATACTTTGTAATACTTCCAATTGTGCTTACTGATCCTTTGCTTCCTACTTGCCTTTCCCTTACTGTCCTTTCTAGAAAAGAAGCAAGGGACAAGACATTTTTTTTTTTTTTGGTGATAGCTTTCATTGGAATAGGTTGGGAGAGACATTAGACAAGTATTCAGGTACACAGTGCTCTTTTTCAGGTCTTGGAAAGAAGCAGAAACAGTCTAAGTTAACCACTAGGTTAAAAAGTGGTTTGTATTTAATTCTGTATGTAAAAGAAAACAGGCAAATAATGGAGTGGAAGAGGACCAAAAAAGAGAAAAAAGAAGTTACCGGAAGTAGCTTCAAAGCAAGAAAAATGCAGTTGAATAGATAGAGGTAGTTAGCCATCTTAGTCCAAAGTCAAGCAGAAGGCAGAATAGATTTGAAACTTACAGGGCATGTCTACACGTTCATTAATGCACCATTGTCACCGCACATTAAGTTTAGTACTTGTACTTATATATGCTAAATCAAATGTACTGTAACTGGCATTAGTACACAGTAGCACCAGCGCATGCCTTTTTAGTGACACTACTGTACAGTAACCTAATAATACTGCACAGTAGTGTTTTAGTTTCTGCTGTGATGCCCTACTGCACAGTATTATTAGGCTACTTCACATTTAGCATCTCATGTAGACATGCTCAGAGACTTCAGATGATGAAGCGAGCTTGAGCTCACTAAAGCTTATGCTATCTATCACTGATTGAATAGATAACCAAATTATATAAAGGAACAAGAGCATTCAGAAAGAAGTCCTTATAGCTACAACACTACCAAAATCCCTTCTCAGGGAAAAACATTCCCTTTCTCATTGCAGCATTTCTGTTTTAGTTCTCACACATGGAAGTACTGAGGCAGTTATATGAATGGCCTATGATAAAATGCAATTAAACTTAATTGCAGAGCTTCATGAGAGGAACCTTCTTATTGTTCCTGGAATCCATGACTAGGTACAAATGTTACACCTGTCATGCTTTAAGAGTGCAGAAAGTGCTCTAAAGCCATAACGAAACAGATGTTCATGGCTCTTAGACCACTTTAAAAATGGAAGTTCACACTCAATGGATGAGTTATTAGAGTAAAGTGCTTTTTGTTGGAGTTCTTTATCAAACGTCAGATCCCATCGAGGATTAACATAGAAAGTGATCACTGCCATCCCAGGTGACGTTGTGCAGAGCTCATTTGACTCGCCTGAGCCTAGGCTGGCCCCACCTCTTCAGCTGTCACTGACCTGAGCCAGTAACAGCCTCTGATCTCAGCCCCACTCCTTCGCTCTGGCCAGCCATGAGCTGTAGCTAGCCAGGGGTAGGGGAAGCAGGTCTCTCTGCTCACAGAAGCCCAGGCCTCATGGCATGCCACTGCCCAGCCAAGAGGGTGCAGCAGAAGGGGTCCAGGGTCTCTCTCCCCCTCCCATGCCCTACAGCCACTGCTGACAGTCACTAGGTGATTGTGGGAAGGGGCTGGCGAGATGGCCTCCCCACTGAACAGCGAACATCTGTTTGTTTCGCTGGTGCTATAACTTATAGCACTTTCAGTAAAACACAATAGTTAGAGAGCTTCTGTATACAGCCCAAACTCTCCATATGCTGAAACACTATCACCCTCTCACCACTTCTAGCCCATTATAAGATTAAGACAAACCTTAGTTATTACAGTGGAATAATGCAGAATATTGATTCTGTATGTTGGAACAGAAGATGTTCTTTAATTTAGAAAAATGAGTAATCCACCTACCCAATATTTATTTTAAAGAAAACTTGGTAAAATAAATACTGGCATTTACAAAATTGATATTTGCAAACTGACAAAAGCAAAGGTATTCAAATTATGGTGGCATCTTTAACATGTCATGGTTATCTGACATGTAATAGGAGTTTCAAGCCAATGTGTAGGGTTTTGTTCAGAAAAATTGCCAAAAAAAATTAAATGTGACATTTGCAAGTGTAAAGTATCCTATGTCCCCAGACTTCTTCAGGAGAAAGTATATTAACCTGCTTCTAGTGAGAATGGCTCCACTTGGAAAACTGCGTTAAAGGGACTGGGATATTAGATCAATCTTTGAAATTCCAGATGTGTCTCTTTTTCTTTAGGCCTAATCCCAATTCACCCTGGGACTGAAAATAAATGTCCTTCCAGAGAGTACACCACTAGCTTTCTATGACCTTCCTATGAGGGGGAAAAAACCCTTATTTTATGGTGCAGTGTCCATTTTAACATAAAAAGTTAAATCCTCAACTCAACGTTATAAATTATGAATAAACCGAACTTTTAATTTCTTTTATTATATTGGAGGTATGAGAGAATTAAGTGTATTTATTTTATTCTTAGAATCCCAAAATTTATAGGTCAGATGTGCTTTTAAAAAGTGATCCCTTAAGAAGTTTTATGATTTTATTAAAAAATGAGATATCCATTTATAAGATTTGTAATTTAATATTAATTGGCTATTTAAATGATTGAGAATGAAATATATTTATTACTGTTTTCTGAAATTTCTCAGGTACTCTCTCCCCTTTACTTTTCCTCCTTAAGAAGCTTGTCTGATCTAACGCAAATTAATTGGCAGCAGACTCATTTGCTGATTTGTTTTAGCCATCAGGACAATGTATCTGCAGGTCAATCTTCAGCCTCAACAGAGGAGAAAATAGCATGTGCCTCAGAATATAAATGTGATCTGTTCCTATGAAGACATAGCATTTTGTGTCCTTGTATTGTTTAGAGCTGTAACAGATGTATAGCCTTAAGAATTTGAGAATGTTATGCAATGTTTTGATGTAAAGAAACAACAAAAGATTTTTTCCTATCACTTGCACCTAGCTATATAAGACTTTAATTCACAAAAAAATTGGGGGAAAGGCTCTAATGCTTATTTAAAAATAGGAAGAAAATCTCTCTCAGATGCACACACCTTAGGAAGTTCTCTTTGTGTGTAGCCCAGTGATTCTCAACCTCATAAGGCTCAAAGTACCTCTTGAAAAATGTCACCTCCTAGTTTTCACTCCTTTTTCTGCCTACAGAAAAATGATGGAACAATTCTTCTGGTGCAAAGAACTCAGAAAGACCGCAACAGTTCAGACTTTTTTTAACACTATGGATTCCTATTCAAAATCTCAGGTCCCCAACTGCCAGTCTGGGCCAGTACAGGCAGGCTCTGAGCACCCCACCCTCCACCCCCTACAACTCATCAGGCTAATGCTTGCTGGGTTCAATGTTGCTGTAACTCATGGCGCTTTGTGTAAATGCCATAGAGTGCCTCCCTGACAGGCTGCCTAAACTGTACACAGCCCTAGTCTTGTGAAAACTAGGGTTACTTCTATGCCCAAGGAAGTGGTATCCTTTTCTTTTTAATCCATACTTCCCTACTGTATGCAACTAATAATGTGTGACTATGTATTTCAGATTTTCCCATTGCTAAATGTCATAAATGGTGCATCCATTGCACAACAGAAGAATAGCAGGAAAGAGAAGCATGCTTATTGGGAATCAATTACCAGAGAATAGAGGACTTGAAGAGTGATGTTTTGTCACTGTAAAGACAGTGGTTATAATTTCTTTCTTTTTGCTATGTAATCATACATTATTCAGAATCTAAATTATGCATTTTTTTATCATAGAAATGTAATACATTGTTTCCACAGTAAAAGCAGCTACTGTAAAGGAAGATGTTTCACATTAGTAAATATGGTACTTGTAAACCATCTTCACAAACAAGAAAATTCTGTGTTTCTACTCTAATTATAACCAAAGTATTATAAGCCACAAAACAGTAATCTTGAACAAAAAAACTCTATCAGCAAAGGCAGACTAAGGTGTTCTTCTGGGACCTACTATGTTATTAATAAGGGTTTTATCAAATCAACAGATCTTATTAAAGAGATGTACTGTATATATCTCAATGACAGACTGCTTTAAGAGCTTACTAGAATCTAAAAACGAGAATGGAAATTACCTTAATGGTGTGCTGATTCCTTCAAGGTATAATGTTAAAATAATAGATATGGGAAATAATTTCTTTATCTTTTCTGTTTTTGTCTTATCATTATGAAGAAAGAAATGCCTCTGTCAGAAAAAACCCCAAAATAACATACCAAAATAACATATATAGCTTGTAATGAATGGTGCTCCATTCATGCTTTTAAACTAAAATGATTTGTGATTTATTTATGAATTCTGAGTTGGGTATAACTGGAATTTATTAGATATGTTGTTAATTTGGCAGGGATAAAGCTATTGCTTTTGTTTCTGAAATTTAAATCTCAGTGTTTGTCATAGCAAGACCATCTGTAGCACACAAGAAATTTCCAGCTGTGTCCTGGGAGAGTATTTTTCGAATGGTACATAATCTGGTTAGTAAAACGTAGACAATTCCAGGAAATGGCCACTGGATCTTCAGGGTTGTGTCAGAGGGGTGCTGTAAAGATATCTGAATGGAGTCATCCACAAAGGGAAAATATAGACGCTTGAGTGCTCTACTGTGAAAATTTCTGCATTTAAATAGTCAGTAGATATTTTGCTGGCTGGCTGCTCAGGTAACTATTCTGCTGATTGGTCTTCTGGTTCAGTGTTGTGATCAAATAACAAGGATTAAGCTATTCCGTCTTTATTACTCTGCAGGAGAAAAAGAAGTTAATGTTTGTCATGCTGGACAGGAAACCACAAAGAAAAAGTTTGCCTGAGTAGAAGTGAGAGTTTTCTGTCACTGCTGCAGCCATCAGCAGTGTCTTGGGTCTAAAAGAGGAGGAATAGAGGTTTTTTTTCACTGTTATTTCGGTTTTGGGGGTGAGGACGAAGCACTAAGAAAAGATAATTGCAGAAAATATTTTTAAATGTACAATATGTGGCAAGAAGGTGGCTAGTTTTTTCATGGCTGTGGCAACCCTCTTACGTGATTAGGTTACATAGAAGACAGCCATCCAAATGTCTATTGCTTTTTACCATATGAAGACAGGTACTTGTAAATCTCCATGAACCTGCGCTAGTTAAATTGACAAGAAATAACATTATAACACATATCGTCATTAGTGGCAGTCCCGCAATATGAGGATGACAATCTTCTAGTGGAAAGGGAAGTCATCAGTGAGTCCAGAGATAACTGATGAGCAGGGATCCTGGCTTTCTCTGATAAAAAAATCCTTAATTTTTGGATTAAAAAAGGTAACTCAAAATCCACATTTTTCCATGATTAAAATGAAACACCACTATATATATATGTGAAATGAAACACTATATATAAATGAAACACCACTGTGTGTGTGTGTGTGTGTGTGTGTGTGTGTGTGTGTGTGTGTGTGTATAGTGGTGTTTCATTTTAATCTACCAGTGCAATGAAATCTCTCTCTCTCTCGCTCATATATATATATATAAAATTCTTTCAGATTAGTCTGTGGGGTGTCCTTGGGTATGTCATTTTGCCCACCTCTAGCAGGGTGACAATGGACAAGTTGGGACAATAGAACCTGTTTCGGAAACCAGTTGTCAGGAATCCATATGTTATGTCCTGCACAGTAGACTTGGTGCCATATAAACATGGCTTCAATGCTGGTAATGTTTGCTTGAGCCAGAATGCTAGCATTCATTCTTCTGTCTTTCCAAATGATATGGATGGGTTTTTAAGGCACTGCTGATGGTAACATTCCACAGCTTTCAGGTGTTTCCAATATGTTGCCCAGGTTTCATACCCAAACAACAGGGTAGGGATGACAACAGCCTGGTAGATGGGAAGTTTGGTTTGGATACTACTATCATGTTCATTGAAGAGATGATTTTAGAGACATCCAAAGGCAGCACTGGTAAATTTATTCAGTGTTGAATATCAATCTCTATGTTTACTTTTTGGGAAAGGTGACTGCCCAAGTAAAGGAAATGCTTAACTTCCTTCAAGGACTGTCCTCTAATTGTAATATGTAGGAGAACAGATGGATGGTTTGGGTTGGTTGGTAAAGTGTCTTAGTTTGTGTGACAAGGTTTTGGGGGTAAATGTGATATCTTTTATTACACCAACTAAGTAGTTCGACAAATTGTTCTTTGCAAGCTTTCGAGCACAAACACCCCTCTTCAGGCATTGGGAGTATTTGCTAGTGCTATGTGTTCTCTATATTGGAGAAGCTTTTAGGAAGATGGCAGTGAATGCAAGCATTTCATTTCATATGCTTCACAGAAGCATTTGAATAGGATCTGGAGCACTTTAATTGAGTGTGCATACACAACACGTCATCAGTACACTGAATATCAGTGTGATGTGTAATGGATGTGTTGCTTATCTTGCATTTGGAATGTAACTGGTTGATGTTAAAGAGATTCCTATCCACACAATACTGGATGCGGACCCCAGATGGAAGTCTGTGAACAATGAGATGCAGAATAGCTATGATATAGATTGAAAAAAGTGTTGGCGCAATCAGGCATCCTTGCTTGAATCCAGTTCTAATGACAAAGGGGTCACTTTCCAAGCCATTGCTTAGGACAACTACTGTCATGTCATCATGAAGAAGTCTGATGATAGTAATACATTTTGGCAGGCATCCAAAACTCATTAGGATCTTCCAAGGGACATTCGTGTAAAGATTGCTTTGTTGCTCACAGGACTTCTTCTACAGCTCTCTAGCATCAAAGGGACTCAGGTGGAATCTCTTCGGCAAGGGGAGTGCAAGGAGAATGTTGGTGAGGATCTTCTCAGTCATGGATAGAAGTGCAATATCACAGTAATTGCTGCAATCCAATCTATTTCCTTCCTTGATCATGGTTATGATTCTGGCATCTCTCAAATCACTGGGAATCAGTTCATGTTTCCATTTTTTTCAGAATAATGGCATGTGGTTTGTTGAAAAAGATTTTTTCACTATGCTTAAAATTTCATCTGGTATTCTATCAGACTCACGTGCTTTGTTAATCTTCACCTGCTCAATGGCTTCCAAGGTCTCTTGGTAGGTTGGTGTGTCTGCATGGTAATCCTTAATGGGCTACTGTTAAAAAGCGTTGATGGTATTAACTTTGACATTAGAATCTCAGGTCAGAAGCTCTTGAAAGTGTTCCTTCGACTCTGCGTTAATGGTGGAACTGTCTTTACAGTGTTGTTCCATCCTCAGACCTCAAAGGGACCATGTTTGCTTATCCCACATATATACCTTAAAAGAGAAGGTCATGCACTGTGATGCATGTACAAAACCTCCTTTATTTATAATGATTAGACACACACCTGAGTCACAGAGGTCCAAATCTCCCCAGTATTTTGAGTATCTTCAGATAATAGGTACATTGTGTACAGTACCGTTAATGCACATAATATACAAGCAGGAAAACAAGGGGCTAGATTCTGGCCTCATTTATGCCAGTAAGTATACTAATATCATTGTCATTGTACATATGAGTCAAGCAGGGTTTCTCCTCCTTTATAATTTCTCTTTTATCATTTTAAAACTATTAGAAATTTTAGAAAATATCCTCTGCATTTTTTGGGAGAAGTTTAATTGATTTAAAAGGATGTCTTTTAACTACACACAAGAGGAACAATAGTATCTTGGCATCTCTGCCAGTTTTAACACTCTCTGCCTGTAAAAATAACCAGCTTCATTTGCACAACTTTTTGTAATGTCAAGGGGCAGAAAACTCCAGGGAATCTGAGGCTGCAAGAAAAGTTGCATTTAAATAAATTCATTCATAGTGTTATGCAGATAGTAATTCAGAGATGTACAAAGGTAATAATGTTTCATTAATGTAAACTGACCTCAAGAACCTCAGAGCTGAACATTGGTAGTCAAGTAATTAATTATTTTTCCATGTCCATGAAGCTACTGACCAACAACTTGGTTTTGGTCATTTCATCTATTCATCTGTTCATTAGATGATCATTTAATTTCATCAACAAAATTTGATGTAGTCAATATTAATTAAGATATGGAGGCACAGTAATTATCATCTGAAGAAAGGGCTATCTATGTTTATTGGTTTCAGACCTAATTATTGACTGACTGGAATGAACCCAGAGTGGCAGGAGGCCATGTAACTATTCATGCAAGGATTAACTGATTTACTAAAGTGAAAACAAAAATTCAGCTTTATTTAAAAGCATTTTTGGCACAGAAGCAGCCTAAACTATTAAAATCCATGCCACTTTTCTCAAAAGTGTTACCTCTGCAGTTTTGCTCTTATGGGACATGTTTCAAGAACAGTGATTATTCAGATGTCCTAGCCGGATCCAGACATGCCGGCACATGTAGTTTGTGATGCCCCAAATTGCAGATGTTGCACATAAAACCATGCATGTTGCTGCTAATTAGCAGTGCTGAGGCAAAATTTGCTACCAGGATTTCCCAGTAGAAAACAAAAAACCCTGAAAAAAAAAGCGACACGAAACATGCCAAAGTGCTGTGTGCTGGGACAAAGGCAGAGACAGGGAAGCAGGCAGCCCAGGGCTGCCTGCTCCCTAATCTCTGTGCTGTGGGGACCCCATGCTGAGGCATCCTGCAACCCAGCCAGCTGCTTCCCGCCTGGCTGGGGCACAGCGTGCCTTGAGAGAGTGGAGCAGGAGCAGGAAGCTGCCCTGTCTGTGTGCACCTGAGCATGGGGGCTCTGCTGCACAGCCCCCATGCTGAGGCATACGGAGCAGCCGTCTGAGGGCACACTGTGCCTCAGCCAGGAGCAACTGGCTGGGACGCGGAGTGACTTGAGATAGGGGCTCCATACGTGTCAGTGCGGGGGCTTTGGAGCAGAGCCCTCATCCTGAGGCAAGCAGAGACAGGGGAGCAGCCAGCTCAGGGCTACCTGCTCCCCTGTCTCGAGGCACACTGTGCCCCAGCCAGGCATGGAACAGCATGGGGGCTTGCTTCAGGCTCCCTGCTCCCCTGTCTCCATGTGCCACTCCCCAGCTGGCTGGGGCACGGTGCCTCAGCGTGGGGACTGCCTACCATCTAGCCCCATGCTGAGGCACCCTGTGCCCCAACCCCCTCCTCCCCCCATAGCACATAGAGTAGTGAGGCAATATGTCCTGTTGCAAACCACAGAAGCAGGGGTGTGCACTGCAGCAAAAAGTAGCAGCACAAATGTTGCAGTTCAGCTGTTGCAAGCACATGCCCCTGCCCCTGTGAATGTGGCCCATAAGTCATCACTCATTGCACCAAACATTGAAAGCTGGGGTGATGAAAGAAAATGGGAGGGTGGAGGAGGGGAAGGAAGTGTGGTTCCCAGTCTCTTCAGTTTTTAACTTTTGTAGCTTGGTATGGATATATTGACTTTTGTTCTTCACTTACAAAGTCTTTTCTCAGGTTATTTTATTTTCAGCAGAAAAGCTGTTTCTTATCACCTTGTTCATAAGCTCCATTGGCTTTCTTAGAATCACTTCAGACTGCACCTAATCTGGAAGAAGTGCTGGATGCTATGCAGAAGTTGAAAATTGGTTCAGTCCAAGGTCCTGATAGCATTCTAATAGCAGGGTGTGTAATGTGAAGGGGCAACTTCCTGCCCACTAAACAACTCAAGAATGTGATCATAATTAAAATCTACTTGGGAAGGGAGATAGAATGGAGTGACTATCAGAAGCTGCCACTGTTAGTGGTTGGTATTAAAATATTAGGCTGGATACTTCTTGACTGACTACCCTTCCACTTGCTAAATGGCTCGCAGAATCTCAGGGAACAGTGGGTATGATTTCTATTGTGCCAAAGATCCAAGAAAAATATTGTGAACAAAATTGTAATTTTTATAGAGTTTTCATTGATACCAGGAAAGCCTTTGATGTGCCTAATTAATCCAGTCTCTGGAGCCTGCTGGGCAGGTTTGCATCCAGAAAAATTCCCCAGTGTCCTGCATCGATTCCATGAAGGTATACATGGTGGAAAGTGGATTTACACAGATGTGTCTGAGCCTTTCCCAGTCTCTAATGGAATGAAACAAGATTATGTTCTTGGACTAATTTTGTTCACTCTGTTATATGAAGAAGTAGTTATGAAGAAGGTGGTGATGCAAGCGGATCCACGGTTTTGAAAAAAGCATTACAGGAACAGTGACTGACACTGCAGAGATAGCTGCACCTCTTGTTCCCAGCCTTCACTTTGCTGTGGGGGGAGAATTCAGGGACTTTTGTTAAGTCCTACTCTTAACACCCTCTCCCTTCTCCTCTGTGCTCAGCAGCACCTCTCCTCTCTTCTCAGGTGTTGGTCAGCTGCTTTTCAGTCACAGAACACTTTGGGGTTATGTATCAGCTGGTACATGGCAAAAGGTATATGTATATTAGGGATAGCAGCAACTGTATATATTGGGGATAGCAGCTTTCTGGTTTATGAGTTTCACTGCATGGGCAGAGTGCTGACAGACTGAAACTGTATCACTGAGGAACCATATTCTGAAAACATATACAGCCCTTGTTAGATTGACTAAGCAGAACTGGTTGTCACAAAATGTCTATAAGGCTGCTGTACTTACTGCTTTGATTTAGGAGAGTGAAACCCAGACAGAGTACAAGTGGGGCGTCCAGCAGCTAGAGAAAGTTCATGTTTCTTTCATTTCCTTCCACAGGTCAAATGATTTGACCCAGTATCCAGTGCTGTGGTACTTGAATGAAGCATTTATAACCAAGGATCCTAGTTTTCTCTGATAAAAAAAATCCCCAATTTTCAGATTAAAAAAAGTAACCCCGAATCCACATTTTTCTCTGATTACAATGAAACACCACTAATATGTATATGTATATATATGTTTCATTTTGATCATGGAAAAGTGTGGATTTGGGGCTACTTACTTAATTTGAAAATTGGGGGGTTTTTTATCAGAGAAAACCAGGATCCCCAGTTATAAAAATTTTAAAGCATTGTTAATGAAGGTGCAGCTCCACTGAGCTGGCCACATTGCATGCATAGATAATACGTATATGCAGCAGTTGCTATACAGAAAACTGGAATGCAGTGAGGGAAAGCAAGGTTATCAATAACTTTTTTGCAAACCTACTGAAGTTATATCTTGTTCAGGGCAGAATACCAAGAGGCAGCTGGGAATTGCTGGCTGCAGACAGACAATGATGTGTGAGAAAAGTTTTGACCTCATCAAGAAATCATAGGCCACTAATTGTGCCATTAGCATGCATCAATAAACTGCAGAACAATAAGCTCCTGGGTGCACAGTTTACAAGTGCTCCTCGACCACAGCACATTGACCTGGGTCTCAGCAGCCTCAGCTGGCAGCGGAGCTTATATCCTGCCAGCCCAGGGCTTCTCCAACCAGGCTAAGTGTGCTGTGGAGAAGCTGGATGGGGCATGAGGGTGCTTCAACACAGGGCTAGATGGCAAGCAGCCCCAGCACTGAAGCACCCTTGTGCCCCAGCCAGCAAGGTCAGCTTCTACACATGTACTGTAGAACATGTAGAGCATGAAAGAACTCTGCAGCCGGGTAGTACTTGTATTTACAAGTAGTATCCCACTGTAGTATTTATTAGTTTTGTGCACCCTAATGGGAGCACACATGTAGACACTGAGATGTTTACTGTGCAGTTAATTAGTCAACTGTACAGTAAACATCTGATGTTGATGTGCCCATAGAGTAGTGGTCTGCAAAATAGCATGTTAGGAATAATAGACACAAAAGTCACAGATTATTCATCTACCAAAAGATTCAGATGGCATCAGGGGATGGGGTCAGAGCTTGCTGAAACATGTCCCAAATTGGTCTAGTGAATGAAATTAATACTCATTGTACCACTGGGAATCATCCAATAAGTATCTCCTCAGGCTGGGATGATTAGAGTTATTGACCTTAGATGTTTGGCTGGGTCATCCCCTGCTCCAAATTTGAAGAAACTGATACTGACAACACGATGGGATGGGGATCTATATATGGATCCATTGACCAGCCTGTGCAGCAGTTATGTATCAAATATTCCATGAATGCTTTATATGGTCACTGGTCAGGTCACAAGTTGTATTTTTGTATCCTGGCAACCTAGTCAGCAAGAATGTAGCTGAATGCTTAACACAAGCGAAAGGCACTGAGAATCAAATAGATAAAAGTGGTAGAGACTGTCTTGTATTCAGCATCCCATGCAATACTGCCTGTTTTACCAGAATGCCTATTTCTAGCTAGTACTCCTACCCTGACCATATATCCCTGGTACACCGTTACCTGGGTGCTTTTTTTCTTGCATTCACATAATTTGTTATGATGGTATTGTGCTTATTCACAAGTTGGTTAGCATGTTTTGCTTGGGCAAAAGTGCCAAACATGCAAGGATTTAAATTCATATGTGGCATTAAACTATTTGTGGTATTCTTAAAGTAGCTTAGTCTTGCTGCATGTGTCTTTTTATAGTATTCTAAAATGGCAATTATTTATTATTATAGATTATTATTTATAAAATGTGACTTGCCCAGTTGGGAAGTACTTGTGACTGAGTGCATCTACACATGCCATTAATTCTAATCAATAAGCTCCAGAGCGGTTTGAGCTGGAGTAAATTGTTCCTGGCTGAAGAATCTACATTCACTATCCCCAACAGTACTACCTTATGGTGGCATTAATCAGTTTACTGTGACCTAATACTGTCACATGTGTAGACAGTGACATTTTACTCTGCAGATAATCAGTCTACTCTGCAGTGAAACATGCATGTAGACATGCCCACTGAGACTAAAACAGCTTACACTATACATACAGACTCTATTAAATCCATTTACTCTGTCAAACTATATAAAAGTTTGATTGTGCACTGATTTAAATCAAGTTTATGATCCAGAGAAAAATTAACCATAGGAGTTAGCAAGACAATAAAAAAAAAGTTGACAATTTTTGCCTCTGCACTGAAACTACTATGGGAGCTTTAAGTTCTTTGTTTGACTGTAGAGCTGCATATGTTTCAGCTCACCTCCTCTGGCCTCCATAATTCTCTTTGCTGCCCTGAACTAGCTTATACATTTTTTCAGTGAAAAAGATGCACAATAAGTTTCACTGGAGCTGGAATGATGATGTAGAGGTGATGATCTAGGAAAAACTCTGAGAAGCAAGGATTTCTGTGAGTGATATCATTATTAGACCACCTGTATAGCTGGTGGGTATCTAGACAAGCTTTCAGGTACAAAGCACTTTTCTTCAGGTCTCTGAGAACAAAGCAACCAAGAATTGTTATCACATTTTTGATTAACTCTCTGTAGCCTAACTAGTTCACTTTTCCTTAAGCAGAGATCCACATCACACAGACAACCCAGTGGGTGCATCTACACATGTACTTTACTGCAGTTAACTAGTTAGCTCCACACTACAGCATCACCATCTACACATGTGCCAGTATTAGGGCACAGTAGATTAATTAACTGCACTTTAAGATAGTAGTTTTGGGGACACTACTATCTTATTGTGTGGTTGCTGCAGCAAAGCACACATGTAGATAGTGACTGACTGGGGCATGAGGGTGCAAAAATGAAGGGGATTCTTGCCGCCCAACCCCACACTTCAGCACTCTTGTGCCCCTGCCAGCCCCTCCAGCCCCTGCTGCTGGCACCCATTGCCTGGGGCCGACCCTCTGAGCCCCCTGCCAGCCCAGGGCTACTCCACCCTGGCTCAAAACGCTGTGGTCTCAGGTGCAGCATCTGCGCATGTGCCCTGGACAACAGCAGTTTGAGCATCTAAACATGCCATTAAAGTGCTGAGATAAACTCTGGCACAAACTGTGCTGTAGTTTATTATCTTGCCTTAATGGTAGTGCACCAAATGGTAGATGCACCCAGTAGTAACAAATTTACCTTATATTTAAAAAGTGGATGACATCAAAGTGATTTTTATGGTTAATCATATTTAGGTCTAAACTGTTTGCTTGTATTTCTTTAGGCAGGCCTATCATATGAGTTGCTAGAATTTGCATATTAACAACTGGGGGCTAAAATTACAGAACAAGCTTATTTTTAAAAAATAAGATGATGTTGTGTAAGCAGAAGCTGATGACAGCTGAGGAATTTTGTGCGGTTCTGTAATTCACTAATTAAAAAAAGATCATTCTAGCAAACAGAACTGCCTCTTGAGATAAGGCTTAATGAACATTTCAGTGACTGGATACCCTTAAACTCTGGTCAAGATTGCCACAGTTCAGAAGACCATATTCAACAAAACTGCACATTGTGGTGCACAAATTAGTTTTAGCTTTCATCAATGAATTTGAACTGTTTAGCATATTTATACCTCTTGTATTTACAGTGGATTAAATAATTTAATTTGTAACAATTATAAGCCCATGCAGATCCCTTTAGCAGTGTATATTGATCGGCTCTTACAGCAGATTTTACATTCTTAAAAATGAAGTCACTGTGGCTTCATATGCAGAACTGGTTATCTTTTTTAGATAATCACATTTAAGAGATTTATTTAAATTTCCTTAAAATGTTACTGGAAAAGTAATGATCAGCCAGAGTACTCTGGGATGACCAAGAACAAACTCAGCTTTGGAAAGATTATTTGTGAAAAACTGATGTAAAGATTTTGTATGGCTAAGCAAAACTCTACAGGAATACTCACAAGCATGATTAAAATTCTCTGATGATCTCAATAGATCTTTGTCTCTCTCAGGGTGATGAAACACCATAGTTAAAAATGTAATGATTCAAAGCAAATGGCTTTTAGCAAGCCAAAACAGTGTCTTTTTTCCTTTGGGATATAATCTAGGGCTTTAAATTTGACTGCTGATATTTCACCACTGACAAAAAAGAAAAACAGGGAATTTATATTTGCTTATGCCAATGAACCATTATTCAGGACATGATGGTCTTTAATATCCACGATTTCAGGATTGTGATTGAGCATGGGCTAGTAGTTGTTGCCATGGTTGAGCCTCAATATTTGCTTAGCCTTACCAACTGGTTCTACAGGTTAGTGTGGAGAACTTCAGCTAAAGCAATTTTGATGTGATTTACATTTAATCAGAAAAAAAAGGCTTATTAAATGCAATATATAAGAAGTGACTAAAGATGATGTTATAGAAATAATACCATACTAACGTAGCTGTTCCTGCACTTATTGTCAAGATCATTTAAATACTTTAAAGCAAAAGCAATCTCCTGGGTAGAGATGCAATGCTCCATTTTTTAACACCTATTATACCTTATTTTCTCTCTCTCTTTTCTTTCAAACCCCGCCAAAAAACCTCATTATGTTAGTGCCTGGAAGGGTTGACACAAGTTAGTATTGAACTACTCAATCTGAAAAATAGTATATTCAATATAACTGCGATTAAAAGCTATCAATTATATTAATTACCATCATCTAGACTGCCATATTCCTGCAGTCCTTTTGGTAATGCCTGTTCTCTTTGTAATTTATCACTTCATCCAGAAGTCTCCTTCTAAGTGACAAGTAAATCCACAAAAATATTCAGGTAAATACATACTTGATTCAGGGAAGATAGCCACAAGTTAGGAACAGCAACAACTAGCTTTTAGGTATTTAAATCAACTATGCAAAGGGACTTAGACATGTGAGCATCATCATGCCTGATATTGGAGGCTTGGCTCCTGGAATTTATTCCTACAACCCCAGTTATGAACTGCACTCCCCTTTCAGTGTATGGGCATGGCTCTACTACACATTCAAATGAAAGCTGTCTAAAAACCAGCTCTAGAGTTGCACATTTTCAAACACTAGCTTTAGAGCTGACTGGCTCTCTTTTTATAGCTGGATAGTCATTTTTATCATGTGATAATTACTTTGCACTAGCTTTATTATATAATTCACCAGTTAATCATGCAATATATGTAACATATAACAGGGGCTTTAGAATGGTAATCAGACAAAGAGCACAAAGCTGAGGAGCATAGTGAAGAGGACTGAGGGGAATTCCAAAGCCGTAGACCAGAAATGCTCCAGAGGAGTGTGTCTGATATTCTGCCTCTCTCTTAGACTTATGCACCTCCCTGAAGCTCTGAGTGAGACACATAGATGAGATTGGAATTCACTGCTTGAACCCCTGCTGCACTAAGTTATATCTTTTGGTCTAAATAACGACTTTCTTTGACAACATGGCCAGAAGAATACCCTAATACCAGGCTATATATTTTCTGAGTTAATATCTCCCTCTTCCCTCCCCCCACTTCACCTTCCCTCCCCCCCACCGCATTTGCTAATGCTTTGTCATTAAGAAGAAAAGAATCCAAGTCATGGTTCTCTCCACAGAGAGAACAAGGCTGTGACTCTGCAATCCAGTGATGAAGACACTCAAATGGGAAGGGAGGCCATTCTCAGTTCTGGTATCTGCTTACAGGACTGTTTCTATATTTTATCTAATATCTGTTAATAAGCAAAATGCTTAAGCAGTCCTGAGAGGAGAGGCTGCAACACAGGACTCCATACATGAGTGTCCTCATCATTGAGCTAGAGTCATTCTTTCTCTTGCCCTCATGGGGTGCATCTACAGGAGATGTTTAGTTGCCTAATTAGCTCTGCATTGCCTAATTAGTCAGCATCTACATGTGCAGTGCTATTAGGATGGAATAAACTAATTAACTCTGTGTTTGTACTTGCAAATACAAATAGTACCCTGTGGCATTGTTTTTTACTCTGTAGCAAAGCACATGTAGATGCTGATGAGGGTGCTTCAGTGCAAAGGTTAGCTCCACACTGAAGCACCCTTGTACCCCAGCCAGCCCTCCACAGTGCATCGATCCAGATCAGAGTAGCCCTGGGCTGGCAGGCTGACCTTTTTGACTCCCTGCCAGCTGGGGCTCCTCCAACCCAGCTCAATGTTCTGTGGTCCCAGGTGCATATTCAAACTTGGCACCCAATAGCAAAAAACCCTGGACCAGGATTAGATTTAGGTTGCTTAGTTACGCTGACTAAAACTGGGCTGGGATAGGTGCATGCAGGCATTCGTTGCTTGCCAAGAGGAGACATGGAAAGCCAGAGGCAAATAAATCAGATTGGGGAGGAGGATTGGTGGCTCTACAGAAGTAGGTTGGTGGGTTCTCTGCAAGGGGGGCTGCCAATGCTGATTTGGGGAAGGAGGTAAAAACAGATAGGATTGGGGAGGTGCAGGGGTAAAAACAGCGCAGCCCTGGGGGTGTGGAGAGTGGCCGGGCTTTCCCAGTCAGAAGGGCTCTGCTGCAGATCCATGAAAATATTTGTTAGGTCATGTTAGCCCATTTTTGGTTGAGTTAACACTGACGTTACTTCCTGTCTGCCATTTTTAGGGCAACCAGTTTTTACAACAATCTAAGCCCTGAGAGTGCTTGCACACATATCCATTTAGATCACCCTAATCTTAGTAAGGGGGATCTAAATGTAACATTTGTACATACCCATGGATTTAGTATTCTTTTCCAAACAGTGGCCTAGACTCAACAACCACACTGGGGAATGTTTCACTCAGCCTGACTTTTAGCCTAGTGGTTAAGGCAGTCTCCCTGTAGGGTGGAAGATGTGGGTTTTAACAATCTCAGGGTGAGAAGGACTTAGAAACTTGGTTTCCCTTTTCATGCATGACTATTGTAATTACTATTATATAGAAAGGTTCTTGCATCACTACTTCCTACTTTTCTGGTTGTGTTTTAAAATGCAACTGCATTTTGGGAAAGGCCTGATCCTGTCCGTCTGTGTTAGGCATCCTTAGGCTTCCTAGATAAGGGTCTTAACAGGGCTCCTGTTACTTTAGATAGAGAAAGGCAGCAGGGAAAACTTGTGGTCAGGAGCTGGCAGGTGAGCAAGGACCAGCTGCCAACCAGCAGGCATCCAAAGAAGCCTAAAGACAGGATCCCCAAAGTTACAGGTCACTACTCAGGAGCAAGTAGCTCTGCAATAAGCAGAGCCTAGAAAAATGGTCAGCCTGAGGAGAAGGCAGAACTTGTCAATGGGCAGAGGCAGATGAGGAGTGGCTGCCCATTGAGCCATGGAGTTCTGTGTTTTGTGTTCTAGCTACTGGGGTGAACTAGAAGCCACAGGGGGTGCCTGGGAGGCACTCAGTGTGACATGAGCCCTTCCAGGGTCAGGGACCCAGATGGTTGGGAGATCAGAGACAGAAACTGAGATGTAGCCCTCAATCTTGGGCCAGAGGCCTTGTGGGATGGGTATGCACTGAGGTCCAGATGGGACCTGGGTCCCAGGTCCTAGCTGAGGCTGAGAGAGTGAAGAAAGGAAGCCAGACAGAGCCAGGAGCCCAGGGAATATAGGCAGAGCCTTGCCAGGGCTTTGAACCTGATGGGTTAGGCAAGGTGACAGATGGACAGGGGCAGAGGGCCTCGTGAGTGAACTCAGAGCAAAATGTGCAAGGCATCGGCATGGCTATGAGGGTAGCTGGAGGCCGTGATTATATTCCCTAAGCCTAAGGCATGGTTAGGGCCAAGAAGGCAGTTAGGGCACTTATACATCTGCAGTGAAGTTGCTATGACATGCTGTAATTACAGCATATTGGAGGGGGCTCAGTTAATTGAGTCTGCTAGAGTGTGGTAATTACCATGCTCCCACAGACTCCAGTGTCAAGTGTCATTAAAGCACCTCCATCCCCTGGAGCATGTGTATAAATGCCCTTGGGGTCTGCAGAGTCACAACTGTTATGATAAGGCAGAGAAACCATAAGGACTGTGTTTAAGAGAAAGCACCTCTAGAACACCATAGAGAGGCAGTGCTTGGGAGTAACCACAAGGACTACGTTTGGGGACAGAGAAGCCCTGAGAACTGGGCCAAGAAGGAAAGTACAAAAGGTCCCAAGAGGCAGCCCCCAAGATAATCAAATTGATATTAAGGTGCGGCAGGACAGAGACAGGAGGCGAGGGAGGCCAGAGTGCAGCAGGTGAGACCGACTGCCAAGGCACATTGGGATGCCAGAGTCAGATGCCCACACCTCCTACAGGGCCCTGATACTTGAGCAGAACAATGCCATGTTCTGTATCCTTGTAAGACCTAGATAGAAGCTATGTGTCAAGCTTCCAGCACTAGGGCAGTTCTGGGCATGTGCAGAAATAGAATTACAAATGCCTAAGATAACTTGCAGTTCAGGTTTCTCCAGGGCTTACAGCCATTAAGCAGGGGGATTTGCAGTATATAATAAGAGGTGGATGAGCAGGGCACCAACACTGGGTATTGACGTAGAGGAGGTACTGGAAAGACACTTCCACCTACCCGCCCCCACCCCTCAGGTGCTAGGCCTTTATCTCTTCCTTCCTCCCAGCTCAATCACCTGCTCTCTGGCAGGATTTTGCCCAAGTGTGAACATTGCTGGTTATACCCCTGGGTTTTGGTGTCATAATTTTAGACTGGGTACCACAAATCGACTTAAATCCTGTTTTAGACGCTCATGTCCTTCCTTGGAGCTCATTCCCATCTCTTACCTATGCACCTATCATCTGTTCACTTCATTAGGAAGTAGATGCATCAATCCCTTTACAGATTTATTACAGCAAACTGTATTTTTGCTAGGTGTTAGCATTAGGTATGTTACAGATTGCTTTCCTTTAGAATTAGGCTGCCATTTTCATTTAGACCTAACCTTTGCAGAGACATAACAACACAGCTGGGGCAGCTGCCACACATTGTGAGTGCATGACTGTGGAAGCCACCAAATATTTTGTGCTTCTCCCTCAACAGGTTGGCACCTGGGAAAGTTGCCCTGGTGCCATGCCCTAGTAATACAAGTGAACCTTTGGATTCACGTGTTTTTTACACTTAATATTATTTCTCTCTCTTCTTAACTGCCTCTTCCTCCTCCTCCTTCTTAGTAGGCATGTCATTTATCTAGAGGCCAAAGATTAAGCCTAAAGCCAGGGAATTACTACTTTGGCTTCAGAGAAGAGTGAATTCATGTTAAATTCTTTTGTATTACTTCAGTTTGATGTGTACCCCTAGTTATTAACTCAACTTAACATAATTCATGTTACTAGGGCTAGACATTAAAGAGAAAGTGTATAAATTAAAATAATAATTGTAATAGAACTTAAAATCCTTATTTAAATAAAAAATGTCAAAAAGAAAGGAAAAGTATTCAATGGAAGCTTCCATTTGTGGTTGACTAAATTCTATGAAGACCTGTATGAAACTAGGAGGAATAAGTGAACCAGTAGGTATTACAGGTTGGTGAGGGATTTATCAGGAATTCTTTTATTATGTTTGCAGTACCTAAACCAGTACTACCTTTATTTCTTATCCTAAAGAGTACCTGGTTCCCAAGGTTGTTCTTTTAGGTCCAAAACTACTGGACCCTTGAGTTTTTAAATTTTCTGTACCCTAAAAGGGAGCTGTCCACCCAAGAAACAATGAGAAGTAGCACTAACGTACTGGGCACAGGTTACTTCAAATAAGTTGATTAAGTGTTTTCTTCCAGAACTATGAACCATTGAGATGTTTTTGTTGCAAGTTAATGCTTCTGGGGTATGTGATAGGTGTAGTATATAAAATAAAATATACAGATTTTTGCATAGAAATCTAAGCCACCATTACTGTTTCTTTAGCAACCTGAGAGGCACACAGACCTAGACAAAATAAATAATATTTATTTATTAAAGCCTTAGCTGCTTTACTGATCTGGAATGTTGTTTGGACTCAGGGCAGTGTCCTCTGTATCACAACCTGCCAGGAGAAGAGATATCTCTTTAGGGCTTTTCTAGGTCAGCCAGTTGTCCCTGACATTCACTACTACAAAGATCCACGATCAGAGTATAAATATAACTAAAACAATTAGATGAAATGTAGGCATGCAATAGGAAAGCCAAAGAAGTGTGTGCTTATAGTTTGCTATGCAAAGGCTCCATTTTACATACTTTATACAAAATGTGCATTTCCTCTCTAAAAATGGGATCTGCATGTTCTTCCTATTCCTTGCTGTCTCTCTCATCAAAAACTTCCCGTGTGGCTCTGTTAATCCTCTCTTTCATTCCTTGTGGAAATTTGTTCTTTAATTCCCTACTTTGTCATGTTTGGAAATGTTTCTACTCTCTGTTTCCCTCTCCCTGATTACAAAGTGGGGGGAAAAAACTGTTACCTCTGACCTTAGCCAGCTTCTTCAGCATACCTGTTGTTGAGACATAGTACAGTCACTATGGCTAGTGACCCTAAACTGTAGCCTTTGGCCTGTCCACAGAGATGTGGAAAAATACAGTTGTCTAATACTGTCGTCAAACCATTAACCAGCATTCATAAGCAGTATATAGACAGATTCCCTAAATCATCAGAGCAGGTAGGTAGCAAAGGAGTCTGAAAATATCCCTCAAAGAGTTTGCTAACTACCTCTGATATCAGTTCTCTTTTGGGTTTCAAATCATTGACCAGTCAGTATATTTCACTGTAGTTTGTAGCCTTTGAAATTGTTAATCAGATTCTAGCCCTACTAATTTCAGATACAAGGTCAGGAGGGTGCAAAGGAAGAAGCTAACATTGAGTATGGCTAACAGAGTATGTTATAATACTTACTGTAATTATGCTACAGTGAACTTGCATTAAATTATTAGCATACATGAAGTAGGAGCCAGAAAATGGTCTTTGAGATTCAGTTTAAACTAGGAGTACATTATGTATGATCTAGGGGGAATATACTGAGAAGCACTTGCCAGTCTGTCAGCATCTGCAGTGGAGATACATTAATAGAATGGCAAGTTAACTGTCTCTTCTGAAACCACAAATAGCTTAGAGGATAGCCAAGGATATGTAATGGGAGGAAATCTCTAATAAAATCCAGTCTAAAAGTGTTTAATCCATTAATGTCCCAAACCTGAATTATTCGGGTTGAGATGAGCCATCAAGACGTTGAAGGAAATTTTTATAACTTACGCTTTCAGATGAAGATCAAGTAACAGCAGATTAATTTAAATAAAGAATATCCTTAGTGCTAAGTGTCTTGAGACACAAAAACAAACTTTGGTTTAGGTAGAAGCTGGCAGTCTGAAAGATCTGACCTATCACTATTCAGAACAATGTAAATGAACTACCATTTATTAAAAATACATGCCTCAGAAAAAATGTAAGCTACTATGAACATGTGATTGTCTAAAAATAGTACAGCTTGAATAACAGGAGTTAAACATCTAGACAGGTACAGTGGCTGAGAAAATACTAACTGCTTTTTCTTGAGACAAGATGTAGCATGGATATATGCATTTTCCATGCAATGTCTTAGCAGTCATCTGGTACTCTGAACAAAATGGGAATGATCTTTCACTTGAAGCCATTGACAAGATCTGCTTCACAATGTAAAATATGTATTATTTTATGGATATATATGTTCTCCAAAAATTATCATATTTGGAAAAATTTTAAAAATAAATAGTTGAAGTTACAAGGAACTATTAAGCTAAAGAAAGAATTTACACATAAACAGGTTTAAGTGATCAGAAACAGGTTTAAAACTGTAACAGAACAGAAGTTCAGTGCGCATAAACTGCTTTCAAAACGGCTGAAACCAATTTAAAATAAACCTGGTTGGATGTAGTATCAGACATGAATGACTCATGTCCCCAGTGGCTGAGGGGGCACAGCGGTGGCGGAACCGTGGCAGTGGGAGTGGCGGGAGCTCCTGCAGATGCAGCCAGCACTGGCAGCAGTGGGGGTGGGACGAGCACTGACCAAGGGTCGGCAACCACCCGGAGCCACCGCTGGCAGCAGCCAGCAGGGATCACAGACCACCCGCAGACGTTGCCAGCAGTGGCAGTGGTGGTGTGAGCAGCAACTGCCTGCAGGTGCCACCATCGGTGTCAGCGGCACCTTTTTGCAGGGGGTGCACCGCCACACTCAGGGGGTGTACATGCACTCGAGCACACCCCCCACGCATCGCCCCAGTATCAGATTTAACTGATTTACATCAAACTGGTTTATGGAACTTCTGTCCCAAATTCCCTCCAGATTCAAGTTAACCCAGCTTTGCATCCCTGGACTGTGCTATGCCGTCTGTTCCAGCACAGCCGTGTCTGCCCCACCCCTCTGTTCTCTAGCCAGAGCAATATCACTGCTCTGGCTGGCAGAAAAGGGGGTGGGAGGAATCCCTAGCACCGGACCCTTGTTGGGGTCTGCCTGGCAGGGGAAAGGGGCGGAAGGAAGCCCTCAGAGGCTTTCCACCTTCTCCTAACTTCAGCGGAAAGGGAGGTCATGGCCAGGCCCTGGCCTGGCTGGCTGAGTTTGATGGTGGGGATGGGGCAGGAGTTAAAACTCCACCCTGGCCCATGCTGATTCTATCCAGAGTCTACCTGGCTGGAGTGGGAAGGTGGGCAGGGAAGCCCTCAGAAGCTTCCACCTCCCCCACACATTTAAAGGGAGGATTTATTAAACCCTCACCCTGGCCTGCAATGACTCCAGACAAGTGCATGCAGGTCCTGGCTGGTCTGGAACTAGTCCACTTTGGCTGGGGCAAGTCTGGAGTGGGTGGGGGGCCAGGGCCAGGCTCAGGGCTGGGGCCAGATCTGGAGCTGGGGCCAGAACTCATCTGCTGCTGGGTACTGGTGGCGGTGAGGAGCCACAGTGTGCATAGGCTCTGGGCTGTTGCTGGGGGGGGTAAGGGTGGGGGGTTGCTGACCAGCTCATGATAACTCCCCAAAACTGTCTATGTGTCCGGTGGGCCCAGTAATTGCCTGCCTCTGATCTAACTCCATCCTCTTTGGAACCACCTTTCAGGTAGCTGAAGGCTGTTAATAAATCCCCCTCAGTCGTCTCTTCCCCAGATGCAATATGCCCAGTTCCCTCATCTTCTCCTTAGAAGTCATGTGTCGCAGTCCCCTAACCATTTTTGTTGCCTTCCCATGGACTCTCACCAATTTTTCCACATCCTTTGCATGAATGGCATGTTCTCCTAGCGTGTGGCAGGGCGTGTGGCTGCACTGGTGGTGGCAGGAGCATGGCAGTAGGAGGACAGCAGTGGTGAGTGGTGGCAGGGAGCACGGGTGGGGTGGCAAGTGCCAACCATGGGTCAGCAACCACCCACAGGTGCCACTGGCAGTAGCAGGAGGGCCAGGGGTAATCATGGACTACCTGCAGACACTGGTGGCAGGGTGGTGAGCAACAACTACCTGCAGGCACCACCAACACTGTTGGTGGTGTCTTTTTGCAGGGGGGGGCACCACCACAGCAGGGGGTGCACGTGCACCTGTGTGCACCCCCTATGCATTGTTCCTCATCCTTTCTGTAGTGTGGGGCTCAAAACTAGACACAATACTCCAGGTGGCCTCACCAGTGCCAAATAGAGGGTAATAATAATTTCCTTTCATCTGCTGGCAATGCTGTTAGTAATGCAGCCCCATATGTCTTTAGCACTCTTGGTAACAGGGGCACACTGTTGGCTCATATTCAACTTGTTGTCCACTGTAACCCCCAGGTCCTTTGCTGCAGAACTGCTGCTTAGCCAGTCAGTCCCTAGCCTGTACCGGTGCAAGAGGCAATGTTTGAACCCCCTCTTTTATAAAATAAACCACCTGGTCTCTTTATCTTTTATTACAGTGGTGCTGAACATTTTGCCCTTTGGGCTAGATGACCCCATTTGATTCAGTGAGAGTTTTGCTACTCACTTTAATGGTTCCAGGATTTTGCACCAGGTACTTTGTCCATCTTGCAGATTCACTGTTTACACAGATAATTGTAATCAGTCATTTACACCTATAAAGTTGTAGGTGTAAAATGTGCACTGAGTATTTTGCCAGCAGAAAGTTATGAAATGAGTAGCAATAACATCGCATAAATAATTTCTTATGCTGTAGACAGAATGATTAGCATATCAAACTTATAGACCCAACAATAAATTAATATGCAACATTTTCAGATGTATTTTATACTGACATTAATATGAGATATCATTTCAAACACCAGTCCTGTGGTTCCATATAATCATATCAACTAGACAGTGCTTTCATTGTGTCTAGAATCAAAGCAATTTAATAATGCGTCAGATTTTAGTGTAGCCTCTGGCTTCTGAATTTCAAAATAGAAAACAGGACATATTTTGTAAGTCTTTCCTCTCTGGACATTAGACACTAAGAAGACAAAACATTTGACTTTGTTGGATTTTTTTTTTTATGTATTCTAGCTACAAAATAAATATGCAAATCCCATTTTTTAGCTACAAAATAAATATGCAAACCCCATTTTTAAGAAAGAAATGCACATTTTATATAAAGTATGTAAACTCTAATCTTTGTATAGCAAACTATAAGCACACATTTCATGGGTCTCCCTATTGTAAACCTACATTTCATCTTCTTTTTTTTAACTATATTTGCACTCTGATCATGGGCCTTCAGTTTATTGATTTGAATTATTTCCAGTCTCTGTTCACCCTTGAAGAAATTTTACTACTTCTGTACTTGTGAAAGAAGCTTCAGTTACTTTGTCTGTAGTCACTTCCTAATGTGTATATATAAGATGGTATGTATGTGTGTGCATTTTATATTGGTCCCTGATTTTATTTTCATTGTGTAATGATCTCATAAAAATGAACACATACCTCTATTAATTACAGTATTTACTTGACTATAAGATGAGTTATTCAAATATGTGGGAAAATGTGGATTTCAGGTTACTGTTTTAAATCCAAAAATTGGGGATTTTTTTTAATTGGAGAAAACCAGGATCCCTGCTCATCTGGGAAAGAAGTTGAGGGCAGATGGCAAAGGGGCTACCTAACCTCCTATATTTATTTTCCTTGCTGTGGCAGTGGGAGGGTGAAAAATTCAAGACAGACCTCCAATAATTAGATTCTATACCTGGAAAATTATATCAATTTTATAAATATATAAAATCTAATTATTGAGGAGTCACCTTATAATCAGGTTCATTATATATTCAACTAAATATGCTAATTAGATGTGTCTTTAACAGACATGGACAGTTTAAGCAGTCAGTCTTCAACTTATTTGGTTTGACATTTTTGCACAACTGGTTTAACAAATGAAGTTCCAAATGACTTTGTGCCCAACCAAGGTATTTTCAATGAAGTCAGCTGAAAATTAAGTGAAAATGCAAGAGCCCTGAGTTCCAAATTCTAACTGGTTTCTGAGTTTCAAAAATCAAGTTTGGAAATTTAGAAATTAGAAAGTTCACTAGAACTCGGGATCTGGAACTCCTCCCTCTTTCAGATTTTTAACAGTGATAGAGTTGGGGTCAATCTTGTATATACATACTTCGCAGAATAGCTGTATCCCTTTGAGTGCCAGTTCTTGTATGCAAGAGGTCTAAATTGGTAAGAATTCAGAGGATGTTTCTGAACCAACATTTTGAAAATTCTATAAAAATCATATGACTTATGAATTTGGCCTTGGTAGCCAAATCCTTGTAGGAACAATCTGTGATATCTCTACATTATCTAATCTAGACCTCTGGATGCTTGCTCTGCTTATGTCTGGAACAAACTCTGAAATTCTGTTTGAACTTAATCTGAATTCAACAACCTTGGCTGGTTTAGGTACGTGTGCCAAGAATCTGTTTATAAAATTACCAATTTATAAATCTCCAGTCACTCATCAGTGATTTCAAACATTGCTGCCTCTGTTTTCTAATTTGCTCATTACTCTAGTTCTACTTGTTACCAAATTTGTGTCCTACTGTTCCAGGAAGACACAAAAATAAAAATCAAATTACTGACTTTAGCTTTAGCACACTTATCATTCTTCCATTTAATTAAAAGTGCAGAGATAATAATGATTCTCTTGCCAAGCAGAAGTGATCTAAGGTTTTCCTACTACTTCTGTGATTCTGTCCAAATTGGACACAATCTCCAGCAGTAAATAATGACTTTTGCTCAATAAAGTTCCACATGTGCTAATGATAGTTCATGGAGGACAATTTCCTCCTGTAGCATTCACCCCTTTAAGTTAGCCTACCAATACTTATCTTTGCTGTGACATTTGACAATTTTAGTTCATGCAAAAGACTGAAACAAACAGTAACATGGAAGAAAGACACAAAACAAATGAACCTATTCAATTCACTCTCCTTGAAAAACAATGGTATGCCAACAGCTGGATTTCATTCCCATTGTCAGGTGCTGTTGCTTCCCCACACCCATAAATATTTAATGACATTCAAAAAGCCCAAGGTGGAGTTGATCTAAGTTATGAGGTTTTCTGGACACAGCATAGTTTAGATCAGTAACAAACAGAACACACATTTGCCCTTTGGTCAGGAGGGCAAATCTTAGACTGGGTTCTGCCATTTTTAAACCACTTTGTGTGTGCCAGACTTCTGTTCTGTTATGGGTATAAGCCAGTTTCTGAACATTTTTACCAGTAAAAGTGTGTCTGTACCTGGCCTCTGAACCCAGTCCCTCCCCAGCCTCACTCCAACTACTCTTCAGATTCTCCTTCCTCCCTGCTCATTCACTGTTTACTTGCCCCTTCCTTTTAAGTCTACTCTCTGTCTTGGCCTCTTTCTCCCAACATATTCACATAATTCTATACAAAGAAAGTTTAAGAGAACAAAAAAAACAAGCCTTGGAACTGAAAGATGATTACAAATGGTAACATTATTCAGTGTCCTTTTACAACACGCCCCTTTCCCCACCTTTTGTTTCTCAAGTTTGTTTAGACTGTCAGTCTGTGCAACAAAGATTCTCTTATTGGCCAGGTCCAGACATGCATGGCCATGCAGTATGTGGTACCACAGACACGTCTATGGTGCCACATAATGCACATTCAGGTGTTCTCTGTGCTACAAGGTAGCAGTGCAGGGGTGGAGGTTGACCCTGGAAGATCCCATGGTCAAAAAAACCCACAGAAAAAAAGTGGGGTGGCGCACATGGGGACAGCATGTGGCCAGCCAGGCTCTGGTTTTGGGTGGCAGTCATGCTCCAGCTGCTGGCCAGGATCCATGTGGCAGGATTTCTGCTGCTGCAGCCCCAAGAGCACCACTCCCCCGCCTCCCCCAGGACCCTACGTAAGGCTGCTGGGACCAGCCTAGTGCTGCCCTCAGCCTCCTCTACTCTACCTGGAGTAACCTGCCACATGCCAAAGGGCTCGTGCCACAGGGATTCCCCAGGAACAACTAGCAGCAGCACAAGGTGTGCCACTGCTTCTTGTCCCCAGGGAAACAAACATCCAGCTCACGGGGACACGGCCATTCCCTGCAGTCTTTAGCACAATAGGGTCCCAGTCTCAGGTGGGACCTCAGGGCACTACCATGATATAGATGATGATGATGATGATAATGCTATCATCATTCAGCTTTACATGAGCATTTTTTCCTCTCTGATCCTATTTCCTTTATTTTATTCCATACTGACCTCATATTCTACACTATTTCCACTCTGCCTTGTTTTCATGATTTCTTTTAAGGACTCTGTAAATCATATAATCTTTCCAAGAGTGATAGATTTCAAAACATGTGATGTTTGTGTGAGTTTAAAATTGGGTAGAATGAGTTCATCCATCCCTACTAACCTAGTACAAAGGGTTCATTGACTGTAAATAGAACAGGACTGCCACCTTCAAAAAGATAAATAAAGGAGCATTTGGGGGCATGTGAAAAATAATGAGGTAACCCAAGAAAATCAATCTTCAAAATAAGAGACAGATGTATCAAAATGAGGAGCTAATATATCAGCCTATATACATCAACATTTGTCTAGTACAGAGGGCATCAGGTATGAAATAAACAGACACTTCTATCAAGAAAGGGACAGGTGGCAAGCTTATAATGACTGAGCACGTTTCAATCAAGTCTAAAATCAACAACTGAGACTAAGGAAGCAGCAGCTCATCCAATGTGTTTGTTGGATGAATGTCTCCCAGACAGGTAACCTAGCTTGTGCCCCATGTTGCAAATCATTAACAAAATACCAGGTAACATCCAGAAAAATAAGGTTTTGAATTAGTGGCTAAGGAACAGTTTGGCTAAGTAAAAGGCTGGGTGTGACTAGAATGTTAAAATGCCAATCTAGAAACTGCACTTCAAACACAGATTATGCTTTTTGAAAATTTGATTTCATCTGGATCTAGGCTCATTCAGAGTAAATATAGGCTAATCTGGGAGTGTGATTCAAATCCAGACCTCATTGTAAATATCAGGTAGTATAAATAGTATAAATAAATAGGTTTAATAGAAATCTAAATAGTTCAGTAGTAATAAAAAACTACAATAATTGGCCTCATCAGAGCAGAAGTATCAACTTTAACACAGTTTATTTAATTCCTTGTTTACTAGATTAATTTGATTTGTTAGTCTAGTTTCATTTTTAATCATTAAAAGCGATCCACAGAGCAAGTTCATGTGTTTGGGTAGTTTAGGTCTCTCAGGAAATGACAGTTGTGAATTGCTAGATTTTAGCATATACTGTCTGACCTATTTCTACAGTAAATATGGATGTGATATCAGTAATCTAACAGATTCAGCACATTAATCCATATTGATCTGTATGTCAAGATTATCTTGTTCCAATAGTACAATTTCTTTTATGGATATGAATATTTGCCTGATGAAATGCATGGGTAGCTTTAATTTCATAGTTTGAAATACAACCCTGGTGATAATGTCCTTTCTGTAGGAAGGTGCTGGGAGAACTACTACACACAAAGCAACGTGACCCCTCCTGAATGCAATGGGACGGCCGATAACTGACACTCAGGGGAAAACAGAACTCCTAAATGAACACTTTGAGTTGGCATTCCACCAGACTAAGGGTATTAGCTTGCCTGACAGGATGCAGGTTGGACAAGGAAGGAGTAATTACTCACCTATATTTGGTGAAGATCTCATGAGGGAATATCTAGAGAGGATAGATATCTACAAATAAGCAGGACCAAATGAACACTACACCCAAGAGTCCTGAATGAACTGGCTGTTGTCATTGCACAACCAACAGCAAAACTATTTTAGAATTCATGGTGCTCAGGAGAGGTCCCAGAAGACTGCAAGAGGGACAATGTGGTGCCTATCTTCAAGAAATGAGGGAAAGAGGACCCAGGGAATTCTAGGCCAATTGGTCTGACCTTGATCCCTGGAAAAATCCTGGAAAAATTAATCAAAGAATCCATCAGTGATAAGCTAGCAGAAGGCAGTATTGTAAATGAAAACTAAGCTGGCTTTGTTGCTGGCAGGTCATGCCTGACCAACTTCCTCTCCTACGATCAGGTAACTTACCACCTGGATAAAGGAGATGAGGTTGATGTCATATACTTGGATTTTAAAAAGGCCTTTGACTTGATCTGCCATGATGTCTTCATGGTAAAATTGGGAAATTGTGACCTCAACAGCTTAAGTGAGATGGCTAGGAAACTAGCTGTGAAGTCAGACCCAAAGTGTTTTAATAGACAGAACTGAGTTGATATGGCAAAAGATAACCAGAGGTGTCCACCAGGGTTCAGTACTCAGACCAGTGCTTTTCAACATATTCATCAGTGATTTGGATATGGAGCTGAAAAGTGTACTGGCAGAGTTTAGGGATGACACCAAGTTATGGGGGAGTGTGGTCACGCTGGAGGACAGGCTGACCTGGACAGGCTTGTAAGGTGGGTGGATCAAAACCTGATGATGTTTAACACTGAAAAATGTAAAGTGCTCCATCTGGGGAACAACAATCTACAACTTACTAACAGGCTTGGTGGTGCTACACTAGCTAGCACCACAACTGAAAGAGACCTAGGAGTCATGATCAACCACAGAATGAACTTGAGCTACCAGTGTGATGCTATAGCCAACAGAGCAAACAATACACTGGCATGCATCAACTAATGCATCTCAAACAAGACTAAGGATGTCATCCTCCCCCTTTACGTTGGTGCATCTGTATCTTCCCTGCCTAAGAGCAGGGGCACTGGACCCGATTCTCATGAGGTCCCTTCCAGCCCCTAACTTCTATGAATCAATATGGTTTAAGTGTAACCTGTAACTTCACCCTTAATTTAGTTTTCAGAGCAAGATTTCCTATCATCTGTTAGCCGAGTTTTTGTTATCTTCTTTATTACTTAGAAACCTGTAAGATTTTTCTCCTACCTATACCTAGTGAGAAGAATAAACACTTTGTCTAACCTACTGAGGCTTCCTTCCCTTTGAGTTATTTTGCTAAAATGTTATTAAATGAGCAAAATCAGACCTAGTCAGCATTTGGATGGGAAGATTATGGAATTTAACCTAGTGTAGAAGATGCTGGCAATTCAGTGCATTCCATAGCAGTCTCTGAGCCAGTTTTGAACTAATGGTCCAGCCAATGCTTCACAGGTTTCACCAAGCAAAATAGGAAAAACCTAAACCAGTTGAGCTGGAGCAGTGTAATTGACTTATGGCATTGGTCACAGTAATGTAGATGTGTTCAATCTTTTTAACAGAGCAGAGGAAAAATTCCTCATAGCATGAAAAATTTGAGTAAGTTTATAAAAGAGTATCAATAAAAATATTTCATAGATGAATCCACAGTTTAAAACTCTGCTCTTCTCCTTCAGATACCATCTTTGACTAGTAAATTAGAGAAAAGGTGGATCAAATACAGTAGTTGTGTAATGAAAACAATACCAAATTGTGGTAAGACTGAGTTTGGCTTAGTACCATAAAGAATTTTTAAGGATTGCATACCAGGCTTTATTTGTAGGAGTGCTGCAAGCAGATCGAGGGAAGTGATTATTCCCCTCTACTTGGCATTATTCCCCTCTACTTGGCACTGGTGAGGCTACATTTGGTGTCCTATGTCCAGTTTTGGGCCCCTCACTACAGGAAGACTATGGACAAATTAGAGAAAGTCCAGCAGAGGGCAACAAAAATGGTTAGACAGGTGGGAAACATGACTTCTGAGGAGAGGCTGAGGGAACTAAGCTTATTTAGTCTGGAGAAGAGAGGACTGCGGTGGGATTTAATAGCAGCCTTCAACTACCCTCCTAGTGAGAAAGTTATTCCCGATATCTAATTTAAAATGCCCTTGCTGCAACTTGAGACGATTGCTCCTTCTTCTGTCATCTGCCACCACTGAGTAGGTTCAAAGAGGATGGAGCTAGACTGTTCTCAGTGGTGGCAGATGACAGAACAAGAAGCAATCGTCTCAAGTTGCAGCAAGGGCATTTTAAATTAGATATCGGGAATAACTTTCTCACTAGGAGGGTAGTGAAGCACTAGAACAGGTTACCCCAAGAGGTACTGGAATCTCCACCCTTGGAGTTTCTAAGACCCAGCTAAACAAACCCTTGGCTCTGATGATCTAGTTGGGAATTGTCCTACTCTGAGCAGCTGGTTGGACTAGATGGTCCTCTAAGGTCCCTTCCAGCCCTCATTTACTATGATTCTATGATATTGGTGGAAGGAGAAGGAAACATTAAGATGGAAAAAATAATCTGTACAGATCAGTCCAGATGGGCAGCTTTTGACTTTTTTTTAAATGAACATTGCTTTGAGGCAGAAAAGAAGACTAGTCTTGCAGTCAGCAAAAATAATGTCTTCCCTGAACAACCCCAATGAAGGCAAAATGGAGGAGGGAGAAGGACGTTAATGGGGTTACATTCACATTGCACTCAAATAAATAGACATTTGTCTCCATACCATAAGCAAGTAATACAGTACCTTCCATGGGTGACTGGTACCTCCTGAGTCTGGGGGGGCACTAGATCGCTGACAGGGGGTAGAGGGGGGTCCCCAGTGGCTGATCACTGAGCCAGTAGCAAAACCAGAAGTGCACTTCCACCAGCACTTCCGGTTTCATGGCTGGTTCACGGCCCATCTCAGGGAATGCACGTGCACCCATGTGCACCCCCTACACATTGCCAATGGTACCTTCTCAATATTAATTTTTATGACCTATGGACTATTAAAGATTTCATAGAAAAAGTGTGCATAGGGGATTTTTCCTTGTTTAAGTTGATACTTTAAGGTAACGTATTGCTATTGAATTAAATGACTACACTTGAAGCTTCTTAGTTATAAGGAGCTGTATACTGAATTAATGAATTGAAAATTGTAAGCCAATACAAGTTCCATAAATATCATGGTTAGAAGCATTGGGTCTACCTAAAGAAATTTTCAGGACAAAATTATTCTGGGACTACAATAAGATTTAGAGTTCAATTATGTGCCCTAAAATATAAGTACTTAAGGAGAAACTTACCATATGTTTAAAATTATCTGTGGTTGCATTTATGATGTGTGATAACAGTATATGTATTTTCTAGATTGCAGCACTTTAAAGGTTTTCTATTTTATTTTTATAGTGTTAGTGTACAATTCACCTCTAGCAATTTATAGTAAGGCTTTAAAAATTCAAATAATAAACTAAAGCATTTCATTCTCTGGCTGTGAACAGTAATTTAACTTTACATAAAAACAGTAACTCATTCACTACAGTGAAGATAAAAATAACTTGTATTGACAGGTTTAATAAACTGTTTGTACTCAGTACTACAATACCAAATGCAAACTAGAAACGTCTATTGTGAGTCCCATTCTAGTGCTAGCATTAATTTAAATTAAAAAATGTGGGAGCTATGTAGCTCTGAGCTCTAGCACAGCATTCCTCAACCTGTGGGTCATGACCCAAAAGTGGGTCACAAGAATATATGAAAGGCCATGAGCAACTTTGAAAATGGATTCTCCTTTGAAGGAGAAAAATGTGGGAAGCTGTGGCTTTTCCCTTGCAGGCTGTCAGAGTTCCAGCCTGCAGGGGCTGCTTGAGGTACCAAAGACACCCCATTACCCAGCACACCCATTCCCTGCCCCACACACTGGGGCAGTCCTGTCTGATTAACTAATTGCTCCACATAGAACAGATGACTCCACCAGGACATTCTTTCTACAGGAAAGATAAGTTCCCCAAGGGTTATAGAAAACACAGACACAGGAGTGAGCATCATAAGACCAGTGAATAGAGCAGCAAGCAGGAATTTGCATGGTAATCCATCTTGAGAAAGAAGGAACAGGAAGCCAGAGTTGTCTAGAGAGAGGGTTTGTTGAGTGCTTGTGAGTAAGAAGTCCTGCCTGGTTTAGACTTGGTGGCATAGTCTTAGTTTAAGAACTATTCTACAGATCTGCCTGGAGAAGTGATCTAATTGTGGATAACTGGGGCTGACTACAGTGTGAGCAAGGAGGTGGGATTGGCCAAAGCAGAAATGTGAGGCCTACCAGATTTCAGTGACCCAGGAGTGAGTGACACAGGACCAGTGAAAATGCCAGCAAACAGTGAGTGGGAGCTCAAGTGGGGATTTTACTAAAGTTTGCCTAGATACTTTCTCTCTCACCCTTCCTTCACTGTCTGAAGTGGAAGCAGGTGAAAGAGAAAGAGGCATTTTATTTTTTTCCAGAATGTAGCAGCAGAAGAGGAAAATGGTATAATCAACAAGATGGCTAGAAAACATTGCAATACCAAAGCCCCAGCCACTGTCAGCCATTCCTCTGCCTGCACCTGTATGCTCTGTCTGCTGACCACCAAGCCTTCTACCTGGGTTCTGGCCTGATTTTTCAGGGATTGTAGCCTGCAGTGTGAGAAATGTCCTCTGGCATATTCTCTTAGGAATCAGGTAAGCGAGCTGCAGGAGGAGGTAGATAGGCTCAGAAACATCCTCAAGTATAGGGCCTTCATTGACTTAATGTCCAGAGGGACCTCAGCCAGGGAAGGCACTGGAAGATGCAAAAGACTCAGGTACTTAGGAAGGTGGAAGCTGGAAGCTTGTTAACTCTTCTGGGCCTGTAGCTGTCCAGCTGGAGAACAGGTATGAAGCCCTTGCATTGGATGAGAATGAGCCCACTCCAGTGACAAGGAAGGCTAAGCCATGTACCCAGAGGGGAAGAAGGATTGAGATCATTGCTATCAAGAGGAAGTGATAGGTGGTGGTAGTTGGCAATTCCTTCCTGTGAGGTCTGCTGCCTGCCAGAAGCCTTCATCTGAGACATTACGGAAAGGTTGCCCAAACTCATCCAGCCCTTGGATTGCTATCCCATGCTGCTCATCCATATGGGCACTAATGATACTTCTAAAGGCAATTTTGAGCAGATCAAAAGTAACTTTACTAAGGGCACAGCAGCAAGCTATCCTGATGGGACAGAAGAATGGGAAGTGCAACAAGAGATCAACCTAGCTAGACAGCAATTTTTAACAAACTGACACTCAAAAAGGAATCCTATAAAAAGTGGAAACTTAGTCATAGTACTAGAGATGAGTATAAGAGCATTGCAAATTCATTCAGGTAAAATTTTGGGAATGTCAAGACACAATTTGAGATACAGCTAGCAAGGAACATAAAATGCAATAAAAAGGGATTCTACAAGGATGTCAAAAGTAAGAGGAAGACCAGAGACCCTATAAATCCCATATGGGATGTAGAAGGCAATCCAGTTATGGATCATGTAGAGAAGACTCCTTTGATTCCTTTTTTATTTCAGTTTTCACAAATCAGGGTGGCACTATGAGATGATACGTGCTCTTGGCAGCAAAGATGGGAAAGGAGGTCAACAGTATACAGTAATGGCAGAATAGGTTAGGGTTTGGAGAAGCTAAATGCTGTCAAGTCAGCAGGGCCAGATGGGATTCACCCTAAGGTACTAACAGAATTGGTTGAGGTAATCCTGGAGCCATTGGCTATCCTCTTTGAGATCTCATGGAGGTTGGGTGGTGTCACAGATGACTGGAAAAAGACAAATATAGTGCCCATGTTTAAGAAAGGGAAGAAGGAAAATCCAGGGAACTACAGACCAGTTGGTCTGACCTTGATACCTGGAAAGTTCATGGAGCAGGTCCTCAAGGAGTCCTTTGTGATGCATAGAAGAACAAGGGGGTTAGGAATTCACCGAGAGCAAGTCATGCCTGACCAACCTGATTTGCTTCTAGGATAAAGTAACAGGCTCTATGAATGTGGAGAGAGCAGTTAGTGTGATATAGCTTGACCACCAAGCTTTTGACACTGTTTCCCATAACACTGTTATCAACAAGCTAAGGAAATACAGTTTAGATGAAAGTACTGGAAGGTGGAAACATACCTGGCTGGATCATCATACTCAACAAGTAGACCTCAATGTCTCAATTTCTAGTTAGGAGGAGGTATTCAGTGGGGTTCCCTGGTGATTTGTCCTGCATCCAGTATCTTCATTAAGGATTTGGACAATGGGTTTAAGTGCACACTCCAAAAATTTGCAGATTATACCAGGTTCTGTGGAATTGCAAACACTCTGGCTAGGATCCAGAATGACCTAGATAGACTGGAGAAATGGTTCACAGTTAATCAGATGAGGCTCACCAAGGAAAAGTGCAAAGTCTTTCACTTGAGATGGAATAATTGCATGCGAAAATATAGACTGGGGGATGAGTGGGTAAGCTGCAGTACTGCAGAGAAGGACCTGAAGCATATAGTAGACCATGACACAACAGTGTGCTTTTTTTGCAAAAAACCCCCAAACACAAACAAACAGTATATTGTGTTATAATAATCGAACTTGCAAATCAAAGGAAGTAATTTTGCTCTATTCAACATTGGTGAGGGCTCACCTGGAATACTATGTTCAGTTTTGGGCCCACTCTTCAACAAGGATGTGGACTGTTTGGAAAGAGTTCAGTGCAGAGAAACAAAAATGGTTAGGGGCCTGCAAGGCAAGTGTTGAGGAAAGGCCAAAAGAGCTGGGGTTATTTAGTCTGGACAAGAGAAGACTGAGGGGGAGTGGGGATAGTTTAGATAAGTTTTCAAATACTTGAAGTGCAATTATAGAGAGGATGGAGACTGGCTTTTCCCTGTGGCTACAGGGGACACAACTAGGAGTAACGGCCTCAAGCTACAGCAGAGGAAATTTAGTTTGGAAAGTAGAAGGAACTTTCTGACGATGAGGGTGGTCAAGCATTGGAACAGGCCACTTAGGGAAGTTGTGGAATATCCATACCTAGAAATTTTCAAAAGCAGGTTGAACAGACACTTAGGTGGGATGGTTTAGTCGGGATGATCCTGCCTTGATCAGGGGGCTGAACTAGATGACCTTGTGAGGTCCCTTCCAGACCTACTTTCCTATGATCCTATGAAGTTCTCAAAATATGAGACCCTAAAATCTTGACACTTGAATCCATAAAAATAATTTTACTTCATATATCTTCCTCCCTTTGTTTCTTGTGCTGCTGGATTGAGTAAGGATTTGATTCTCATTCTGTTCAACTAAGTAAGGCCTTTTAAAAATATTCCTAAAGATTGTTTTTTCCCTAAAAATATCAGACACATACAAAATGCATGAGCAGGTGGTAGGATATGTCATATTCATTTTTATTGTTATTGGTTAAAATTAGGCGTGTGCAAAAAGGGCCATATTCGATTCAGATCCAGCCTGAATCAGGGACAGTGATTCAATTTGTTGATTCAGATCACTGTCCCCAATTCGATTTGGCTGAATCTGAATCTGAAGATTCGATGCTAATTTAGAGAATCATCGATTCGGCTATAGACACAGCTTTATATGTTTTTTCTATGTACCTTGAGGTATCAGGCATTGCTTGTGAACACTGCAATGCTGTGGCAGATGGAGTGTTCCACTGCAACATGGGGTGGGGGGGGGTCCCCCGCATGCTGAGAGGCAAACCCAGAAGTGGACCAGAAGTAGTACTTCCGGAAGTCAGGAAGTGCTCATTAGGGGCCCCACACACACCCCATCACCCCCCGCCTTGGTGATCGACCGTGCAGGAGATACCAGTCATCAAACCAGCAAGGGTACGGGGGGCTGCCCTTGGCGTGCTTCCTGACAGGATCAGAAGTGCTTCTGGTACATTTCCAGGTCTGCTGCCGACTGTGCTGGGGACCCCCTCCCCACCGTGCTCCTAAGGGACGCTCCATTCACCCCAGCATTGAAGCATTCATGAGCCATCTGGTACCTTGAGGTATGTAGAAAAAACATTTAAAGCTGTGTCTATGTCTGAATCACTGAATCTTTCTGAATCTCCCCAAATCAATTTGGAGTGTTCTGATTTGATTTGGAGAGATTAAAGGGTCTTCTGATTCAATTTGGATTTGGAGATTTATCCAGTGAATCGGGTCAAATCTCTGCTGAATTGAATAAAGGACTGAAGATTTGTACAGCCTAGTTGAAATGCCATTCATTACTCATTTATGACTCTGCCACCTGGGACTCATGTAGCCATGTCAAGTTTATGATGATTAAAACATTTGTGCTATGGCATATTATGTGTTTCATATATATAGACATAGACCACACACACACACACATACATGCATAGGTGCCTAGAAAGATGGCACACGTTTAATCCCCGTGTGAATTTTTTTATTTTTAATGGGCCAATTCTGTCTAACTCATGTGTAGATTATTTTGTTATTACTAATTAATAAAACAAAAAGCCTCTCCTGTTCACCCAGGAAGTATTTTCTCTTACCATTTTTGTTACTAGCATTGAAATTCATTTCTGTATCAAGCTGAAAACTTTCCCCCAGAGTCTGTGATCAGCATTATTTTGCCATAGTGGGTGTGTCTACACATGCATTTATGCCATCTTAAATTTACTTCTCAGTAAATTACTGTGCAGTAAGTGCAAATAGGCCAGTGTATATATGTGCAGGCATTAAAGCACATTAATGCTGCATGTAGACTGACTTGGGCTAAAATTAGACCCAAGTCAGTCCACATACAGCGTGTTACTACACAGTATGGCATCTACACATGCATTACTGTGCAGTAACTAATCTGGCATTAATCTGATACCTGCATGATGCAGGTATCAAATTTACACTCAAGTCAGTGTAAATCACCATATTTACTGTGAAGTATGTGTGCACCTGTAGACACATGCCTGTTCTGAGCAGTAATTTCAGTTACTGTACAGTAAATGTGCATGTGTAGACATGGCTAGTGCTATTTAAATTCTCTGTTCTAGCTTTACTATGTGATGTTAGATATTTTAGAAATCATAAGCACCTGGTTTTGAGCTTCATCATCATTCACTTTAAACTTAGAGCTCTCTCAGTTCTCTCAATATAGTTTCCTCTGAAATCCCGCAGGCCAGGTTAACAGCTGTATTGATGAGAGTCTTCACCTCCAATAATATTTAATAGTGTCCCATCAAACATCAGAACTTATATTGTGATGTTTAGGAGACCTTAAATCTCTATGCCCCCAGCATACCATATTCCCTTAATTTATCCTTGAATATCCCTAACAATACATCCTTCCTCTCTCACCATCCCCTAATTCATCACTAACGCTGCTTCAAATAATTCTCATATGTCTCATTATCCAGATACCCTTCATGTATATGTATGATTCTGCACCATTAAAAACACAATAAATAAATTCATACACAGACACAAACTAGATTCTCTGGCCCTGTTAAGCTATTCTTTCCATCTGAACATTCATATTAGCCTTGCCTTTATTTTTTATTATGTTCTTCATTTTTAGGGGAGGGGTGTTATGTTAGGTATAACTAATTACATTGTCATCCTAAAGGCTGGATAGACAGTTAGATGGCTTTTATGAAATGAATTTTATTCCAACACTTTCCCTTTCCAACCCCTCTGACAAACCTATAAACACATGGGAAGTGACAGGCAGTTACTCTTGGTAGTTATGTAATGGATAAATAATGCTTTGCTCTTTATGCAGATCTCAACGTGCTGTAAAAAAAAATTAAGCTCCATTCCCTATATTCCTGTGATGCAGGCAAGCATAATTAAACAGATGTATATGAAAACAGGCCCTGATGTTCAGTGGTGTTCATCTCCTGCTGCTTGAGTGAATTAAGGTCCTCATTTAGAAAGGTGCTCAGATTAACTTTAAGTGCATGCATTGTTCCATTGACTTTAATTGAATTCCACGTATGCTTAAAGTACATATTTATGTATCTTCTTAATCACAGCCTTAAACTAGAGTTGTGAGTGATCATCATTTTTGAAAATCAGACCCTAAGTAACTTGCTCCCAAAGTCGCAAAGGAAATCAGTGGTAGAATCAGAAACAGTACCCAAGAGTCTTGGCCTGAGTCAGCTCTTTAATATGGCTATTATTGTTTTCTGAGATCTGAGGGGAAGATTTTATTTGCTGCATAGCTTTGCTGTTTGTATGTATTTTTTCCCTGGAGGCATTGATGGCTGAAATATACCACCAACTACTACTCCCATTGAAATTAATAGAGGGTTTACTGTTAATTTCAGTGGGATTTGGCCTTTGCTTTGTGGTATCCAGATTTAGATCTGCTGTCAATCTTCTGAAATGTGACTCTCTCTTTCTGCATTGGTGTTCCTCTTTCTCCCCTACTCTGACTGAAGTTTGTTTAGTGACATTTCATTACTGAGTCAGAAGGACATTTCCTAGGAGAGGCTTCACTTTATGTGTTTATATTCTAGAACCACTGAGTAGATGGTGTAAAGATAAAGCAGCCAAAAGTAGCCTGAAGGCTGTCCTGACCTGGATATCCCTGAATGTCATATTGCCCCTTACCCAAGCTATATATTTATACTAACGTCTTTGTTACAAGCTAAAGGCAGTTGTTAAAATTTTAATTTGGCATTGATAATGAAGGCGGGGGGGTGGAGATTTTATGAAGGAAAATCCAAATGCATTAGCATTAAAAATGAATAAAGGGGAAGTTGCACACTGTCTTTAATGGAGCTGTAGATTTGCTCACAAATGCATAGTGAGAGATTTAGACAGTTGCTAGCAAATAAGTCTGCAACAGCCCTTAGTCCTGCCATTAATAGAGGACTGAGCTCTTTGAGACTTAACACTTGCCAGGCACATGTCACAAGCCCTCCAAAACCCCAAGTTTCTCCCTGCTGTCTTGCATATGTGCCAAGGACCAAACCAAGCATTATTCTGGTATAAATCCTTATCCCCGCAGGCCTCAGCTCCACCGCCCTTATGCTGGACCCAACAGATGCAGCAAAGGAATCTCTGCCAACCCTAGGTAGCCTCCCCTCTGGATTAGAGAAGCAATTTTAGGTCTCCCTTTCTATAGACTGGGTACACCTGGAATATAACTTGCTCAAAGATCACTTTCTGCTATGAGTGAGAAGACAAAACAATTAAATGATTTACTATATAGGAGAAAATAATTATACAAGAAAAAACTAACATTAAATTGGAGACAGAACAAAAAGACAAGGAACATTTCTAACCCCGTCAACTGGCTATTGCTTAGGCCCCTTAAGAGCCCTGCCAATACCTCTAGAAATCAACCTTACTGCAGATGTTGCTAGCCCTGGCTGATTTTTTAAGGAACAATTTTCATGTCCCAAGTCAAATCAGCCAAATCAATTCCAAATCCAGTCATTGAGGAATCATATGTGGCCCTACTACTGGCAAGCCTCCTCCACCCCCACCTGGGGCTTCAAATGCTTCCAAATCCTTTGGCGAGCAACCTACATACACCCAAGCCAGGAGGCCTCGGGTTTGGATGTCCCTGAGTTTCGCTTGCCCTCTGTCATATGGCTGCAGGAGCAAGCTAGGGAGGAGTCTCCCATTTCTACCAAGTCGGTGTGTAGCCGAGGTCCTTGGAACCTTCTCCAGCCTGAAAAAAGAATTGCAAGTATCCTGGCCACATTATAGATAACCCTTTCAGTATCCCTAAGCCGGTCTTCTCCCCAGACCTACACCTCCTTCTTCCAAAATTAGCATTGCTCTCATTGATCTCAGAATACTGTAGAAATGTCTCTCCCTGGGACATGTGACATTCCACTGACTGACGGGCCATTTTTCTCAGATACCTTTGCTATGGAGGGGTCGATTTCCCCATTACTGCAGGCAATGCATTGGGTGCTCAGCCCAAAAATACCTCTTTCCTCCTGTGTCTAGGATTAGCAATTCTTCTTGCTCTGGTGACACAATGGTAAGACATATTTAGCAGTTCTGTCCACTCCCTCTCTTGAAGTATGCAACCTTCAGTTCCTTGGCTAAACTGTATCTAAAATCATAAAGATATATACAAGCAACATAATGTAAATTATACAGTGATAACAGCAACATAAATAGATAGGGTATAACATGGGCTTTTCAACAAGACTACACATGCCATAGCAGTGAAATAAACACAAGAAAATCTGCATGACACCACAATCCCCTAGCCCATGGTGGGGTGTGTGACACTACACTTTGCTGTTTGTTTAACTAAGACGTAGTGCTGTCACCTTTATTTTGCTGTTGTTGTTCATATCTGACTCTTTCTACTACAGCATTCTGTTTTATAAATAGCTTCTAGCTTACTTTAGCTTGTAGGAAGAAAGAAAATGCAAGGGATATGGCTTAATTAGGCCACAGCTTTATTAATTCAACTCATTTGAGAACTATCCAGCAATAACTCATGCAGTGTGGGTCACAATTCCTTTCTTAATTGTTTCCAGCTGGTAAAGGGCTGCTATCAGCCCACCACCTTGCCAGAGCTGGTCCCTTGCCTGTTGCTGGCATCATATTGCCCTCCACTCATTTGATGGGGCTGGGAATAGGAGGTTTTAATCCTCACTGTATGAAACAGCATCTGCCCCAGCTTCATTCCCTAACTTCTTCCTCTAAATCCAGTTCTGCCTCCAGGCTGTCAGAAAGCAGCCTTTCTGTAGAATGCGGCAGACAAAGCAACAGTAGGATACATTCAAAGTGTCACAGCTTAGCAGGTGTCTAGTGCCCATTCTAGTACAGACCAAGAGGCAGTATTAACAGGGCATAAGGCACTGCTGTAATATATAAAAGGGATTTTCTGGAAAAAAAAGTTTATTCCTGATTTTCAGCCAAAAAATACAGTATCTCTTGTAGTATCTAGTGATGAGTTCTTTTTGGCCTATAAATATTTCAGTGTGCAGAGTTTCATGAGACTTGTCTCCACTTTTCCATGTTTATTTCAGCACCTTTACTCAAATGATCTCAAAGACCTTTGAAACCAAAGGATCCTACACAATGAGAATGGAATCTAGAAATGCAGAACAGTTCTCACATTTCAGCATAAACCAGAATGCCTACCCCCTTCAAGCCCTAATCCTGCAATTGGCTTCCCATAAAAAATATCTATGACCAGACAGAGCTTTTAATGGGGTTGTGTTTAAGGTGAGCTCCCTATTTAATCTGACTGCTGTTCACCTAATTCAGTGATAACCCATAAAGTATTCAGATACTGAAATGTCTCCTAAACTTTGTGAAAAATAATGAAAGCTTGGTTTCCTCCCTGGAAAATGTGAGCTCTGTACCTGCTCGCTTCAGAAAATATTAGCTTTTAAAACTCTCCAACTGAGATATTGGTAACATGAGGCTGCATGATACATATACCTCATTTACATATATGCAGGATAATGGAGATATATTTATATGTTGTATTGCAAATCACTGCATTAACCTTGAAATGTCTTTAAGTTACATACAATAACATTTTCAGGCTCGCAGTTAAAGAAAATATTTCTTAAAAGTTAATTTTAGAAAGTTATCTTAACCAAAAGTCCCACTATCATATTTAGATATAGCAATAGTATATAGACTATAGCTTCTAAATAAGTTAGAAGTATAGATTCCATTTAAAAAGAAATCAGTGGGACTTGTGTTCCTGAGGTCAAAATTGAGCATCGATTCTCTCTTAAAAAACCACCATTCACAATTTTTAGGTGTCCCTGTTAAAACTACCAATATGAAAAATTACAGCCTAGTATAACCGAAGTGTCACAGTAGCACTCAGGATAACCATAACCAGCAAACCAAAGCAATAAAAAGCTAAACCTTCTTTCTCAGTTCTTCCTGTTTTCAGCTGTCTGGGAAAACATATATGCTTTACAACATGCTTGAAGGTCACAAGATTCTAGCTGCCAGGTGATAGATGATCATCATCATCAGGTCATTGTTTTCTACATGGTTTTTTGATCCAGTACTTCTGCCTATGAAATAGAGAAGGAGTTATCCAATATGTGAATTTATTTTAACTCCTTAGCTGAAATAGTATCCAACATATTCCTTTACTTGAAATGTCCAAACTGGACCAGAAATAGCTGTTCAAAATGGGAAATTTATTAATTTCTTATTAAGTTAGGTTCTGTGTTAATACATGACCTCCCAAGTAATATTGGTCTTTGATACTGGTTGCATATCCTGAGCCAAATAACTTGCATAAAAACACTGATGTATGTTACTGCATGTGTAATGATGAGGAATATAGAATTAAAGAAGATGACGTAACTTTTAACATTACTATATTTTTAACTCCTATAATAAAATGTTCTTCACAAGTGATGAACTTACTTTAGATTCATGCTAAAAAAATTGAATGGGCACAAATTTGCATACTTTTCACAGGTGCTAGAACTTCATCCAAAGTCTATTAAAGTCAAAGTAAAATACTGTATTGTTTATATACCAAGTGCACCTTTTTCCTCAAACCAAATGCTGGAAATTGGAGTTTGTATCATTTGTGGGAAATATGATGGCTTACCAGGCAGAAATGAAAGTAAAGAATGTACAGGGAGCAGAACAATGAGTAGGTTTGCATCCCTGGCTACCGCTACTCAATCACTTACTACAAGGAAAGATATTTTTCCTTTCCTTCTGATTTTCAAAAACAAGGTGCTCATCTTATTCTAGGGCATGTTGTATTCAAGAAAATCTTGATTAAATTGGGCCTTTGGATCAGACTTCTATTGTAGAGTGCATTAGAAGGGGATCTATTTATATTCAGTCTTTTAATACTAGGTATATTTTAGTTTTTATAGTTCTGAACTTAATTGTCATGTGAAAATATTAATGCAAATAAAAAAGTATTTGAGGTTTCTGGATATGTTATGATTTTAGTCTGCAACTTTGTATAAGAGGAGTAACTTCACCAAAGTCAGTGAAGTTATACAAGCCAAAACAACTGCAAATGAGATCAGATTAATTCCCGATGTTTAGATCCTTGCCACTCTTTTTACAAGCAGTTCACAGTAAATTGCATCTGCAATGTCTTGAGGTGATGGACCTTAACTTTCAAGTCCTAAGAAGACCAAGGCTTACATGATGAAAATATAGAAATGTTTAATTAGCTCATGTATATGATTAAGGCCTGATAGAAAGCATTTCAATTTAAGTAGATTGCCTTTCTGGACTAAGATCTATTTAGAAGTATGAAGTGCTCCATATATGCCTTAACCATGGCTTACTCCTGTAACAAATAAAGGTAAGTGTTCATCACCCAATTTTGTGCACTATGGCTAGGAACAGAAATTGAAAAAGCCTGAGCCTGGATTGATCCAATTTTTGCAGGTTAGTTTAACCTGAAGAGATTGAACTGATTTGCAAGTGGATAAACATTCATTTTTGAACCAGAAAAAGTAGGTACATGCCTGCAGTGGTTCAGGCTAGAAGTTGTGAGGGCACTAAAACAAGCCCTCCCTTCCCTTCCGTAGAACTGAGCTGACAGGGTATAACAAGGCTCCAGCAGGAAGTTATGATTAGGGAGGGGTTTAAACCCTGACTCTGGGCTGCATAGTCCCCAGCCACTGACAGATTGCAGTCTTTGAAGCAAACACGCCAGCAGGGAGCTTATCGGAACACAAAGCTTATCAGCCGATCAAGAAAACAAATCATTAGTTCAAGATCTTCTTAAACAGCTTTTTCCAAGGCATTTGTAAGGAAGAATGGAGGACATTACCATCTGACCTGCTGATTAGTTCCAAAAAATCCTAAGCTGATACTGTTCTGTATGCCTTTGTTCCAGTGAAACTGGAGGTGCACACACACAGAAACTTCTCAGCATTAGTTAGCCTGGGGGTGGCATAGCCAGATGCTGGCTAGGGTCCATGCCACTGGGGTCCTTGCTGTGGGAAAGAAGGGATCCCAGCTTGAGCAACAAGTGGTGAGAGGAGCGCTGGGCAGGGGAAAGCCAGGCAAATGCTGCTGTGCCTGCAGTTTCCACCACCTCCTCAGCCAGCCAGAGCTCCAGCAAGGAGGAGGGGGCAGAGCCAGTCTTGCTGTCTTGAGCAGACAGATGAGCCCAACCCTGGGATGGACAGCATGCTGGGATGCTGGGAGACTCTGACTTAAAACAGAAAGGGGACAGAAATTCCATAAACTAGTTTGACCCAAATCAGTTAAGTCTGATACTACATTCAACCAGGTTTATCTTAAACCAGTCTCGGACATTTTGAAACTGGTTTATATGTACTGAACTTGTGTTCTGTTACAGGTTTAAACTGATTTCTGATCGCTTAAACCGGTTTAGGTGTAACTTCTGTACCTAGCCTGTATGGTGGTCAAAACTACCTCTTACTTGCTCAGCTATCTGCCATTTGTCTTCAGGGCATTTTCTCATAGCTGTAACTTAGAAATTATTCCAAATTAAATCTTATGGACCATGATATAAATATTGCATGCTTGGCAACAGACCTTTCTGGAGTAGTTACTTTATTGACCTATTAGGGGAATTGGCCTCATCTTGGTAATACAGTATTCACATTTCAAGTATCATTACAGGCTGTCAGCACAAATTACCATGCATCGAAGATATTTGCTTATTAAATTATTTTAGCCAGAAAAACCCATTACAAGAAACATCTTGTTTACTAGAATGTTTGGGAGATGGAGAGCTACAGGATCGTTGTACATTTTATTATTAGAACAAAATAACTAAATTCAGTGAATGAAAACTATAAAACAATAGAACAGTATTGTATGAACAGGGGACAGTTGCAACCCAAATCCAATTGTTGCAGCAAGCTGAGAGATTATTATATAATGTAAAATGATTTGAAAATTGTCCAGTCAAGCAACAGAGGTCAATAGGAGAAAATGTGCTCTGAAATTTGATTTGTTACTAGAAGATCACTCCGGGTACATATGTACAGTGCAGATAATCTTCACAGACTACTTCAATATTAATCTCCAAGTAATGTTATGCTTTACAGGTTTAAAAAAATATCTAATGAAGGAAAGACAATTATAGAAAGCAAGTTTAGTGTAGATAAAGAAAGTGCCTTTTACATAAGGACTTCTCATCACTTGCCAAGTGAAATGTTTACTAAAAGATAAAAACAATGGACCTGATTCAGCATCAGTTCAAATCAATGAAAACATTTCAATTCACTAAGCATTAGATCAGGCCCCTTTGTAACTTGGGGTGAATATAGTAGCAATATTAAATTATCCTAAAACAAGCCTAAATTAAGCCAATCAGCTTCATGCAATGGTAAAAAAAGATTAACAAGCAATTGAAGCATAATGCTCTTATTTCATCCTGATGGGCATCAACTCTGCTTTACTCCTAGATTCACACCTTACTAAATGTATTTGCACAGGAAGGATAATTAAACTAGTATTGTAATATTAGTATATTCCAAGTAAGCGTATTCTAAGATCTTTTCTGACTTTACATTGACTATTATTTTTTACGTGAACTCCTTGTTCTTATTGATGATAATGTAAAATATGTACAGCACAGGGTCGCCAACTGTTTATGGACACTCTATAAAAAAACACCCTAATAATGCCTGACCATAAAAATCTGTAAACACTTGCCTTCTGTAAAAACATGGTGGCATTTCAGCTTCTGAGGCAAGTTTCTGAAGCACTGAGGCAAAGAGCTAGAGGCAGTACTGGGGACTCCCAGGGTGCAGACAGCAGTGTGCAAAACCACTGCTGCAATCACACAGGCGCAAGATTTTTGTTTTTGTTGTTGTTTACTGACAATAAATGCATGTCAGTAAAAAAGTTTCTTACTCACTAAAAATTTGAAGCTTGTCAGTAACAAATAATCTCTTGGGTTGGCAACCCTGGTATAACACTAATATATATTCTTGCATGCTTACAGTCCAAAGTGAAATATCTTAGGTTAGATTCTTTGATGGCAAGTTTCAGAGCTCTCACCTCCATACTGGGCATGTTTGAAAATAGTTCAGTTCTGAAATATAATTTTGACCCAAAATTAGATTAAATTTAACTATTTTTTTCATGGTTAGAATAGGTACAGTAATTTAATTAGAAGTCACTATATTTCAATTGAAAATGTAAGGATCATATAACAAAATTTGTTTCACCTCAACATATAGCAGAAGCCTATTATGATGTTGCACCTTTTCTTCTTGTAACCAGTCAGTTCTATGAAAACATTATATAGCTAATGTCAGAAAAGGCCAGAGAGGTGGGAAAAAATCATAAAATAATAAAATTAATGCTATTGACAATGCATTAAAAATGAATTATAAAAAGAAACATAAAGGTTAACTGCCCATGAAATGGACATAGTAATGCACGGTTATTTCCTAATATACTCACAGTTTCTAATTTTAGCTGACTTCTCAAGAGACTATTGCAATATTAAAACTATCCAAACATAATTTGTTAGATTTACTGTGGTTTTGGTCATATTCTCTCTTGGAAAAAAATATGTCCATGTAAGAGTACAAATATGTCCATGCTGCAGCAGTATAATGGGTATTTTGCTTTCAAGCACATCCAAAGTTAACATAAGCCAAACTCTATAAACATATTTTCTTTCTCTGGGGTTTAATTTTCTGATTTTCAAATATATGATGGCTCATGTAAATTATGCACAATTAAACATGTCTTTCCTAAAAATTGACAAATTTTGCTATATCAGAATGCATTCAAATAACTGACATTTCATTTTCTTTATAAATTTCTTTGCAATTTTTTGGCACAATCCCACTATCATATAAATCTACTGATGTTTCATGTGTCTTCTAATCCTGTTGATCTCAGAGTAAAGATGTATTGAGAAGTTTGTGATTATATTACCAGAACTGTATGAAGTGCAAAGTTTGCATGACTTTGAATGTTGTTTGTTGAAGGTTTAGGGTATATATTGCTGCTTTTGGCATCAGTAGCAAACCCTCCAGGCACTTCCATGGGGCCAGAATTCACAAACGTTTCTAGTGAAACCAGCCCACTTTTAAGTGAACTTACATGTTTGACATTTTGCATTTAAATCATGCAGTTTTATCTGTTTCCATGGTTTCAGCAGTGAAGTAGTTGCACTTTTAGTTGGTATCATCTTAAAAGGGAATCCATGGATCAAAGCTAGAAAAAGACTGCACAAAAAGCCTGCAGAATGAAAACACTAGTTTCTAAAATCTTATAATCCCAGCATACAGTTGTTCACCAAGATATTTGAGGTTGTTTTCGTTGCTTGCTGATTTGCTTTTCTGACATAATTTTTATATTGTAATTGACTGGCTTTTCTTCCAGATGTAATGTTCTCTGTTTTCTTACAAGGCAGGGTAGATCTGCATCTTATAGACAAACCAAAAATATTTCACAAGCGTTTGTACTCTGAAGCTCCCTTCACCAGATGCAGTGAAGAGAGATGCAGAAAGCAGAGTATGAGGAGAGAGAAATAAGAATACAAAAGACAAGGGAAGCGGGAGCATGGAGAAGGGAGGGGTGCAGTGCTAGGAGTCAAGCAAACAAACAGTTAAACCCATAGGAGCAAAGCTAACACAGGTAATGGGATAAGAATCCATAGTTCCTATTCACAGTCTCAGATGAAGTGAGCTAACCACGTGTCTCTGCTCAGTTTTCTTAAGCAGAGATCAGAAATCTATGGCTCTTGAGGCGGATCCAGCCCATGGAGCATTAGATCTGGCCTGACATGGCACTTCCCTCTTGTAGGTTAAGATCAAGTGTAGTCCTTATCAGTCTTTTGTGGGCTAAGATCAAGTGGGGACATCCGAATCCCAAGACCTCTGTGCTTGGATCTACATGAAGGATGCCTGCCAATGGATACAGGAATATCTGGAGTCCCAGAATGAAAGCCTGGGATAGAGGATGCTTGCTGGTTGTAGTGCCATATCATATATGGTGTTTAGAACAGTTGAGTTCTGCCTGCTCAGTCAATGTGATTTGGAATTGATTTGGCTGATTTGACCTGGAACATGGAATATATTACTAAAAACAAACCCAAAAATGGCACTTCAGCAGAATTTGGCAATGGGGGATGGGTTTGGCTATAGGTGTTCTCTATGTGCTATTGTGGGGATGGGGGGTTGGCTGTAACCAGGTCTCAGTGCCTGTCTACCCTTGTGCCTCTCCATCCACCTCTGACCTAGGGTGGTTCACCTGGAAAAAAATTTCTAACCCTGTTCTTAAGCATTTGATTTAGTCCTGAGCAGAGAAGATTACAATGCATATTCAATCCAGAAAGTCCAAATTAAAAAATCCTTGTCAGATAAGTGACATGTTAAAATGTCCCAATTATGACCTTCAGCACTCCCAGACTTCCAGTTTCACTGTTACTTGATATGTTCAAAAATACAAAATATAAGATCTCTTTTTGAACCGTGTATTTCAGCTATAAAACACCTTTCTTAAATCAAACATTTTTGCAACGTGTACATTTGTTTTTGATGAATTCAGCAAGGTATGGATTTTTATCTATAGGTCATACAAATTCAACAGCAGTTTGTATTTCTAACTTACATAAGTAGTTTAGCAGTAGGGTTATCTTAGAGCCTGGCTTTGCTGGGTACTAGAAGTGTTTTGGGAGTAATAGCTGCACTTCGGATTTTGCAGCTGACTGATCTCAAATAAGGTCTTTGTATAGATGGGGAAATGACCTGAAGAAAGGGATGGAGGGTTAGCAGATGTAATGAACCATATTATAACAAAACAGGAGAAACTAAAAGCCTGGAGACAGCTGCTAAGTGGGGTCTGAAAAGTACCACTGTCTTTCACTGTGAAAGAGAGCCATCTGTTTTGCCTGGATTTTCTTGTGGTTCTTTATACAATTTAAAAGTTAAGAATTCCAACATCCCTCTCCCTCCGAACCTCTCAAAAACATCAGTGTAAAGTTTTTGGATTGCTTGAATCGGTATTTTTCCAATGTTTTAAAAATAACATAAATGTTGCTGAATCTGGTGTTCCTGCCCCCTGTCCCATGTGAGGGTTTCTGCCAGAGACCAGGAACTGACTCTATTGGTTAATTATTTCAGGAATAAGTACTGGGAGTTTTGTGCTGTTCTCCAGCTTATGCAAAGGCTCATACCCCTAATACAGTGGTGAATGCCTATTAATCCTAAAATGAAAGTAATTTTCCATGATCCACAAGTATTCCTTTGTCCCTCTTTACAGGGCATTCATATCAAAGATAGGGGCAAGTATAAAAACAGAGATGTCTAACATAATAAATATCTTCTGTAAAATTAAATGAATACTTAATCATGGTTCCTGGGAGTCATGGGCATGGTTGAAAAAAATCATAGTTCAGTCATGATGCAATATCACTGCATGGCACCTGGGTACACATGCACATAACAAAAAATAGTATCTTGTACTAGTGCCAGATCAATGTTCAACACCAGATCTTCAGAGGGAACTTTAGAGAAGGATGTTGTGTTTAATCCTGAAGCTGAAGTATAATTGTGTGCATCTGAGTGCTTTAAGGATCCATTCTCATAAAGCAAAGATAATGGCTTTTATTCCAGCTCAGGTCCTGGAGGAGCCATAGAGGAATTCAGTTCTGTCATGCAGACTCCTCTGCTTTTTGAAGTGCAGATTCCATCTCTTTGCCCTTTGACTAGCACCTTGACCAATGCTTAAGAACTTAGTCTTGCTGGGTATGAAATATGTACTCACTATGCAGCTGGAGGGCAGGAAGAGCATGTGGAAAGCTGTAGATTGATTGTGTTAATGATGCTGCATTTATTTGCCTTAATCAATCCTCACTATACATCCTCCACTGTGCTGGCCAGTGAACACTTATGGTACAGTGTCTGTATTCTTCGGAAATTAAGATCAATCTCAGTCCACAAAAGAGGGGGCTACTCAGGCAAAGAGTATAACTGAATGGTAACTACTTGCAAGAACTAGGTTGTTGAAACATGAACTAAGCTTAATCAAAGCAGTCACAAAACTTGAACAAGCTGCAGTTAGTATAATTTCCCTGAGGCAATTGAAGGACACTCAGGAAGCATATGTCAGTAGATCTCTATGCAGTAAGAATAACTACATAATATATACCAAACCCTTTGTAGGTGAAAAAGGCATTTTAGTGAGTTGTGGGTAATATTAAAGTGCCCATGTAGTAGAAAATACAAGATAAAATCCCTACCTATCCTATGATGGTGTAAAAAGTGCATAATTAACCTTAGCTGGGGCAAATGTGGATGTGGTACATCAAAGGCAAAGGAAGAGCCTGCAGGAAAAAAAATATATCTGAGATCGGGGGGCCGTGTCACCGCTGTCATTTTCATACAATTCCCCCTAAAATATGCTCATTTCAAGATAGCCATACAGGCATTCCGCAGCATATCCCAACAGTGAGGACTTGTGCAGTTCTAAAACAATTACTCTAAACTTACTGCTGAAGTTCACCACTTTATTGCAGGCATCCAAAATTAGGGCCATCTCTAATGGTAAAAAAAATGTGTTATATATGGAAGAAAGGAAGAAATACTGTAGTTTTGCTCACTGCCCTAAGCCAGAGATCCACCAGGTCAACAAATCACATGGAACAAGGTAACCTCCCCACCATGTGCCCTCCTTGCTCTTCAAAAAGGTGGAATAAGGTGTTACAGTGCTGTGAACCTCTGCATTTAACAGATGGCATCAGCAGGATGGCAAAAGCATGGTCCCTGTGGAACCAGAAATATAGCAAAATGCAGGAAGAAAAATCATTGTGTTTCTATCATTTCAACGACATTTCAGAAATAGCTATTTTGCTCTCATGAATGCCTTTTTTACAGGTCTTCCGTGTCAGAAACAAGTCTTTGAACCCAAACATCTCCAACCTTTGAAAAACTTGGGGTCCAGATTGCAGCTTGGGCATGCTTTTACTCTAATATACATTGCACTGCTGCTCCCTGTCCTTTGTCAACCTACTAAGAATGATTCTGCTTCCCAGTCAGCCTTACTAGATCTTTGTAAATCATTGCTTTTTTGGTTTGGCTGCTTTACTGAAATAAAAAAAAAAGAAAAGAAATATGTTTGGATCAAACTAAAATACCTTTTCAGTTTTTCATGCCAAAATGAAAACTCCAAAATATTTGTTTAGCGTCAAACAAAATATTGTATTTGATTCAGGGAGAATTCATAAAAAAGGTAAAAGAAAGGAGATGTTAAGATGTTATCATGGTGGTTTCCCTCTTCCCTCCCCTAAGCCAGTGGTGAGGGTACTTGCCCAGGATGTAGTATACTCTCCATCTGTGGGGATTTAAACCTTCTTCCCAAGGCTTCAGGGTATTCAGGGGTAGGATGCTCTATCCTGTTTTATTGTTTGAACAAATTGAAAGTCTAAGAAAGACTCTCTATCCTGGTGATCAGGATGCTCACCTGGGAAGAGGGATATCTTTATTCTACCTTTCATCACCACATTATTTATGCAAAATGGAACAGCAGAAGAAATCGAGAGCACTTGAATATACAATAGTTGATAGTATGGTGGTTAGAGCACTTTTTTGCTAACAGGGGTTCATATTCCCACCTCCAAAGGCAGGAAAAATCTGGATAGCCCATATCTAGCCAGGAGTATCAAAGATATGGCCTGCGAGCCAAATCCAACCCACAGAGCCCTGTCATTCTACCTGTAGTGCTGCTTTGTCTTGAGAGCTGAATTTGCACACACACAGCATGCCCCAAACCAGCCCACATGCTGCAAACAGCATGCGCTAGCCCAACATGGTACAGGGCACGTGATGCATGCAGCCATTCTAGACTACATGCTGCATGCAGCACGAGGGGCTCATCTGAGACACACATTGCATACAGTGTATGGGACTGGTCTATAAGCCAGATCTAGACTGGCCCTGCACCATTCATCCAGCCTGTGGGGCCTAATCAGTTTAATCCTCTGTCCTAAATGAATGTCCTAACCAGTGACTTATTTGATAAAAGAGGGATGTCATTTGTGGCTTCTCTTCTCTTGTAAAATTAGCCTCATTTTTTTTATTTGGCGAATTAAACTCAAATCCCTGAGTAGCTCTTTTAGATTACCAAAATCTAATTCTGAATTTGTTATTTATTAAAAAATTCCACTCAGACCTGCTACAATTATTGGACATTAGACACTAACAGTGCTTCTATCATCCTCTCATTGAGTTACTTGAGGCACTGTCTCTTCTTTGGCTGAAGCCAAAAAGTGGTACTTTTTCTAGAGGGGCATGTTTCCTTTCTTTCTTTGTCTCTTGTTTTCTCTGCTGTGTTGTGTTGTTCTTTTCTCGCTACCTTCTTTTCTGTTTTTTCTCCCTCTTTTCTCCCAGGTTTTTTTTCCTCTATCTCCATATGTACCCTCCATATGTACTCTTGTTCCTTTTCTGCCTTGTCTTCACCATATGCTGCTTGCTCTTGCTGTTGCTAGCAACTGACATATACTCTTCTGTTCAATAGTAGAGGAAAGGTGTGTGTAGGGGAGAGGGAGAATCTAGCCCACAAAAATACAGTCCCTATCCAATGTTGCTTTTTCTTCTAGTGTTCATAACTTAGAGGCTTGATTCTCCTTGAACTTCATGCAAAGGAGGATTAATGTTACTAAATCAAAATAACAGCTTCTCTATACTCTCTGGGCCAGATGTAAACAACTGAAAAAAGTACAAGGCAGCAGAAAATCAGGACCTAAAAACTGCAGTTGGTATCTAATATTGGCAGCACTGGGTGGGAAACACAGAGATAGGGTACAAGGAGTGGGGAAGAGACTGAGGGCAGGATTAAAGGAGCAAGGGGAAATCAGTGAGTAAAACTACACATGCAATTAATGCAACATGGGGTTCTTCAAACTGGAGTACACAGAGTCTACATGTGAGCCCAGGACAGCAGCACTTTGACCAGAGGCAGAGCAGGCCTGGGCTGGCAGCAGGCTTGGAGGGTCAGCCCTGGGCTCTAGGTGGTGGCATCAGGTACTGAAGGGGCTGGGTGAAGCACAAGAATGCCAAACACATGAAGCCATGTGGCTAGGCAGCAGACAGGTCTGGCCTGCAGTTGCTTGGGATGACTGGGTGCAATATATACCTGCAGTCAGTATCTACACATGCAGTTTAGCACACTAAATGCCCCACCATAAGATAATACTGTCCCCAACAGCACTTACAGTGCAGTTAATTAGCTTACACTAGCACATGTGTAGACTGTGACACTTTAGTGTGGAGCTAATTAGTCAACTCCACAGTAAAATGTGCATGTAGATGCACCCAGTGGATGTTTCTACTTGTGCAATTGATGCACCTGAATTTTCTGCACAGAAAATTAAGGGACATTAAACTGCCATCCTGCACACATTTGAGTGTGCACCTGTCAGACGCAAATTTGCTTGGCTAGGAGAGGCACCCCTGCCGAGCAGGGACACACATAGGGATCAGAAGTGCATGGCTGTCATGCATTATTCCCACCAGACAGGGACACCTCTCCCTGCCAGGTAGGAATCAGGTCTGGACCCGATCCCTACATGGCTGGGATGCAGCAGTCCCAGCTGTGGGACAAGTGGGACATGTGGGAATCTGAACCAGCTCCGTGTCCCCTGGCAACCCCAGGCTGGCACCTGGGGAAGCCTGGAGCTTCCCCTGGCTACTGCAGTGGGACAGAACCGGGCATGGGGGCAGGAGCATCCTGGCCTCAACTGCTCCCATTGGGAGCAAATTTGCTCCCAAGTGGGTGCATGTCTAGATTCCTTCCTAGGAACAGTTTATTGTGCCTTATTTGAATACACCGTAACCTTACTATACATTAATAGCACATGTAAATGTGCCCAGTGGGCACATCTGCAAGTGCATTTACTGCATAGTTACTGCGCACTAAGCAATTTTTAGGTTGGCTTCTACACGTGCAAGCATTACAGTACAGTAATGCTGTGTGGGGACCAACTTGGGACTAAAGTTAGTCTCAAGTCAGTCCACATACACAGTGTTTTGTGCAGTAAGGCATCTATACATGCCTTACTGTGCAGTAACAAATCTGATATAAATTTGCTGATGCTGCATAATGCAGGTAGGACATTTATGCCCAAGTTAGCATAAGTCACTATAGTTACTGTGTAGTATGGGCTAACCTAAATTACTGCACAGTAACTGTGCTCATGTAGATACTCCCAGTGAGTAGTAGACTGAAGCAGTAGCATAAGAATAGGTTTGGGATCAGGGCATTGACACTAGATGTTGCCTAAGGTAGGGCCCAAAAGAATGAGTAAGGTGTGCCTTTCCCCTTCTGTTCCCACCTTCCCCAAACCTTCCAGGTTCAGCTCCAGCAGGAGACCCTCAGCAATGGTGTAGTAGAAGCATGTGTGAGTGAAGGACATTCTGGGAAATGTAGTTCTGTCAAGCAGTAATGGGTGGCAGTGCAGGATCAGTAACTGTTGTTCACTGCTGCTTGGGGGGAGATCTCATCCTATTTTTCTGCCTATTTGTCATCCTATTTTTCTGCCACTTCCCCCCACCCCCAGTCCCACCCCACCAAAGCAGGCAGGCACACCATTTTTTCTGCTGCAGCTCTTCCTGGTTTGTTTCCAACATGCCTCCTGAAAGGAGAGGTGCACAAGGCAGTTTTATCTGGTGAAGCAGCAATTATCTCTAAGAGGCATGTTGGAGTTGCAGCTATGCCTACCCACATAATGTAAAGAAAGCAGGCATGGCTTTTTCCTGCAACTGTGTCTCAGTTTGGCTCCAATGTGCCTCCTGAAAACAGAGGCACATGGGGACAGCTCCATATGCCTTGCATGCCTCTGTTTTCCTAGGGATTTGGACCAGGATGAGCTGAGGCAAGAGCACATACTCTGTCCATGCCTGCTTCTGGATATGCTGTGCAGGAAGCATGCAGCACAGTGGCAGGAATATAATTATATATTTAATCAATTACTAACATATTAATTAATAAAGATTAAAATGTGTGCATTATATGTATAATATATATTTAAATCAGTTTTTAAAGTAAGGTACTGCTAAATTTTGAAAAGTATTAGAGGATGTCTTGAATCTAAAAAGGTTGAGAACCACTGTATTAGAAATTGGGAAGGCAAAAGATGGGTCGATTCCTCACTCTGCCATGACTCTCAAAAACCCTCAGCCAAACTCGTCAACGCTGTCAGACCACTGTAGAGTGGAATTGCATATCTGTGCCTCAGTTGTTCTGTCCAAACAATGACGATAATATTATTTACCTATCTACTGTATATTCTGGCTGGGTAGGCCAGTAAAGTGCCTTGAAGCTCTCAGGTGAACTGAAAATATAAAAATATTATTGTTACTAGTAGCAGCAGTGAATGATTAAAAAAAAAAAAAAATCAGAATACCTTCCATTTAGTCATCACTGCATTTAATTGTAGATCTTATTTTGTCCTGGAGTGCATTCTAAAAGTAAGCATGCTTCACTGAGTTTATCATTTTTACAGCATGTGTCTCAACAAAAATATGGCTGAGATGAGAATAATACCATTATGTTCCTGGAACAGTGAGAAACATGATAATGATGGCCTCACTGTTTATGATCATGATTTTAGTCTCACTATTACTCCAAGTGGTGTAATGTATCGAGGTAATTTGACCTCACCATGGGTGATTATAAAACTACGTAATTTATATATTTCATTGAGCCTAAATGTACATGCTTTTGTGATTAAAATAGTTCATGTACCACCTCAGATGCAGATCCTGGAGGCAAAAGTGAGTAAAATTTCTTCTTTGGCCATTGACCATTTTGAAGGATAAGTATGGTATGAGAACTAGAATTTATGCAAATATGACACCTGCCTGTTGATCATAGGATTTCTGTGAATCATGGCACCTATTAATAATGTAGTAGTTGGTTAGAGTTTTTTACATGCTGTACTCTGTGATTATACACTTCATAATAGGCGACTATTATTTTAAAATACATTTAGTTCCTAAAGATAGCAAATAACCTTTTGGGTAAAGCAATTTAAATAGTATTTGATTTCAGAATAAAGAGAACCTATGTTCATTATACTGAACACCATAATAGGTTTTAAAACATTGTGCCCTGCTGGTACTTTATAGCACTTTCTCTGGGATTTATTTTCTACAGGAAAAAAATTAGTATATTTTTATGTAACAATCTGCAGCTGGTTTCTATTTCACAAAATAAAGTCCTGATCCTGAAAACACTTGTGTGTGCAAGTAACTGTATTCACATGAAGAGTCTCTATTGTTATAAATAAGGTTACTCACTTGAATAAGGATTTACAAGATCAAACATATGAGTTGCAAGACCCTATTTTTCCATTATGCCTTTTATTTTTTTCTCTTATGCTCAAGGTTGGTGGAAACTGATTGCTCTTACATATTGCTTAATAAATACCATTTTTATAAACTTATTTTCCATCTAAGGACTAAAATTTAGGAAAATAAATAAGCCCTACAGAGGCTTTGTAGCAATCTGTTTTGTAATCAATTTTTGGCGAAAGATTAATGGGCATAATGAACTAAGTCATAATTCATATTAATATACTACATATGTTAAGAACATGGAGGCATTAAACCATAGTCTACTTGTATGAAAGGCTTTTAATGCCCAAAGGACAGACTATAAATATTTTTAAAAGTATTAATGATCTAATTATACTTGATAAAAAGTATTAGTATATCACAAGAAACATTTGAAAACCTGCTGTTATAAATTAAAAGTAAGTCCCAAGTTTATGTCTGCTAAGCAGACATCTAAGTACTAGATAGGTTTAAATCTGAGAGATTTTACAAATGTGATTGTTGTATTTGACTCGGTTATCCACTAACAAAATGCATATAGCCTCTTTATAAAAGAAGCTGGTTAGTCTTTTTCTCTGGATGATCTTTCTCCAGTACAAGGATTTTTTTTCCCTACAAATTTTATATCAGCCCTAAAAGTGGGATTTTCAGCAGCCTTGATTTATTGAGCTCCACTTGAAGCTAATAGTAAGTTTTTCATTTAATTGAAAGGAAAAGAGTTAAGAAAGAACTAGGCACTTTTGAAAATATCATCCTACAGCTGTTATCTACTACTCAAACATGAAAATGTTTACTTGAATGGATATGTTCTGGCTGTATGTTTGAAAAGAACAGGCTGTTTCACAAATGATAAGGATGGGGGAGTGGGTTTTGTTGGGAGGGTCTTTTTTGGTAATACCTTTCATTAGATTAACTGTATCAGAGGTGGGCCATTTCAGCTGGAGGGCCACTTAATGGGTTTTGGAACAAGTCAAGGACCACATCCATCTCCCTCTCACTGTTTCTCTGTCTCTTCTCTTTATCTCTCTCCCCTCCCCTTTGTTCCAGAACCTGCTGTAGTTCACTGCAGCAGGCAGGTGGCAGCATCAATTGTGGGCACTGCTGATAGGTTTAGGAGCCTAGACTCAGAGCCTGCTGGTGGCATCCACAGCTGATGCCACCACCTTCCCAGTAGAGTAGAAGCTTCCACCTGGAGTCCCAACCCAGAACTTGCTGGTGGCATCAGCTGTAGACTGAGGCAGGAGCTGCTGCAACACCAGGCAAGCAGTGGCATCCACTGTGGGCACAGCCAACTGGTTCCAGAGCTTTGATGCAGAACCTGCCAGCATGATGCCTGATGCTGCTGGGCAGAAGCAGTGGTACACACCCACCCAGCACCATGTGGTGGCCAGAACCGCCAGTTGTCAGCAAGCCAGATCCAATGAGTTGGCAGCCAGCCACCCACAAGCAGATCCCTGATTATAAAACTGAGATCGCTGATTATAACATGTAAAAATTGCTCATATTAGAATCACAATTTTCAGATTTGGGAATCATTTTACCGGAGAAGCCTGGGGATTTTGTGAGGAGCCCTCCGCAGGCTAGCAGAGTTCCAGCCTGCAGGGAGCTGGAAGGGAGCGGGAGGAAGACAGTTAGGCAGGGGGTGACATGTGCATGTACTGTACATGCACATGGCCCCAGGCAGCCTGGAGAGCAGATCCTGCAGGTAAGTGGGGAGAGGTGGAATTGAGCCCCCAAAGGGAGGGAGGGAGGTAGTTGGGCAGGGCTGGGGGCCCAGCAGGGAGTGGTGTGGGGCCGTGGGCTTGGTAGCTCTGAGAGGCATAACTCTGCATCCCTGCCCTCACTGCCTATGCCCGCTTCTACCCCACCCACAGATCTGGGGGATGTGGGTCCCCTTCCCGCCCCTCCAGGAGTGTGCGCAGAAAAGGAGAACTGGCCTCACTCCCCACCTACACACACCCCAAGCCCACAGTGGAGCAGCAACAGCTGGGGAGCTGGGCTGCACTCTGCTGCAGCAGCCACTGCCTCCTGCCAGGGCAAGGGGGCTGCAGCCCTTGGTCCCTGGCCCTGTAGCCCTGGCAGCTGGGGGCCCCTTCCAGCAGGGCTGGGGGTCAGGGGGTTGTGGGTAGAGGGTGAAGGGCACCAACAGGGCTGGAGGGGGTTTGAGGTGGGGAGTGAGAGGCACAAGCAGGGCTAGGGAGCTGTGGGGGACAAGTGAGTATGTGTTCTTAAAAATAATTGGTCTCCTTGTAATGGAATCAGTCAGTTAATAGAATCAAATCACTATTTCCCAAAGTGATTCCAATAAGAGGAATTCACTATATACGAACACTTGTCTGGAATAATTTAGAAAGGGATGCTCCTATCTTGAGTAAGATGACATCCTGTAGTCCCTTCCAGCCCTGCTTTTCTATGATTCCATGAAGACAGGGTTTAATCCTTAAAGCCAAGTTCTGGCCTTACAGACACAAGAATTACACATATGTGTATATTCCAGGTAATGCCTGTGGCAGGCTAGTAGGGGGTGCTCTTGCATTGAGCCACCCACCTCACTGTGTCTGACCACCTTCCAGGCTCCGAGTGCCTCTCTGGGGGTGCCTCACATCTGGCTGACTCCTTACCTGGAACAGGCCTGCAAGCTTGGGGGTAATGCCACCACCATCCAGGTTCTGTACTGATCTTGGCCCTGTGCTCCCTGGGAAACACAGGCCTAGTAGTACTTGAGGATACTTGACCCACTGCAAGAACTTGGGGTGCTTCCCTCAGTTTGAAGCACAAATAGTGTTCTTCCTTGGTCAGCCAAACCAAGGGGACCCCAAGGCATAATCTAGACTCTCTCCCAATAAGTCTACCATGCTAGGTATAGAGGGTAACTTTATTGGTTACAAGGAGTAGGTTTGGAATAGGGTACAGGGTAGAGCAGTATCAGAGAAATACCTTAGAGCAAACAGTGGCATGGTAGCCTTTGATCATGCATTTGAGTTACCACAAGCTATATATCTAGTTAGATCTCAAGTAGCTTGCTTACAAGTATCAACCAGAGGCTGGTAGAGATTCCCTCTGGAGGCAAGCAGATCATTGAACATGAGTTTCAAGAGAGAAAGCAAGTTTCAGATGGTCCAGCTTCTCTGAGAGTTCTCATAATGGCTGCCACCCTGCCTCCTGCACAGTCTTTAACTTTTATAGACCTTATGACCTCATTTACCTGCTCCAATGAAAACCAGCAGCTCTTGGCTGCGAGCCAACCGATTTGAAATGCATCACTGGTTGCCAGGTAGACTGGCAGGATCTCTAGCCCCCTCCCAGTCATGATGACATTGCTTAAAAAAATAGGGAGTTTAAGCCCCCCACCCAGTCACAGAAGCAGAGGGAGCAGGTTTCCCACTCCAGCAGGAATGTATCCAGCTCAGTTCACAACTCAGGATTACGTGAGGTTGATGGGACTAGGGGTGTCTGCAGTGACCATGGTAACCAAATTGTCAGATTGGTCACCCGCCTGATAGCAGAGTTTGGGGAGAGACAGAGATGGCATTCTGCCACAATGCCAATGAGAATATAGTTAGGCTTTCCTTTCCCCAGTTTCGCTCATTTTATTTACCAATTATATACAACATTATGTTACTATCATTTGCTACACCTTCTTTCATATCAGCTTAGCTCCAAAATATACCTATAACTAACTTTTCTGTTTATGTCACAGAATTTGGCCTTCCTTGGAAGCTGCATTTATTTACATCAATCTTAATTTTCCTGCACATATCTAATTATTGCTTGTGCTAATAATGTTTCCATCTGATTCACATCTATGTTTTCAGTTCTTGACTATGTTTTGGGAAAACTCCTGCTGCAATATTTTTCTGTTGTAGATGTCATTTGACAAGGTAATAAATGCAAAAGAAAAATAAAAAATAAAAACACAGCAGCAAATTAGACAGAAAACGAAAGTTGCCAGTCAGATTGGTTGACTCCACTTTGGCTTTTAGCATCAGAAAATAATTTTAACAAAATTCTAACAAGTTTCTAACAAAGATTCATATATGTACGGGGTTTTTTAATTGACAATATTAATTTATTTTAAAAATAAAAATAAACAGTAAATAAAACAATACCAAAATATTAAGTGCATTTGGATAAAAGGGTAAACTATCTGCATATAATTAGGATGAGATGGTTAAATGTGAGTTTATTGGCATTCATAGCTAAAGAAACAAATTATTTTTTAAGGATCTTACACAAACAAACTATAAATTGTGAAAAATGATGATATATGCAATGATGATACATTCAAAAAACACAAAACAGTCCCCCTCTTAGGAGACTAGTTCCTCAAATCACAACTGTATTTCTGTTAGCATTTAACATGCAGACAGAAGTGCCAATTTTCATCCAACCTGGCCCCTGAAAATGCTCTTCAGCTGTGACCTAACATAAGTGCATGGTTGTAGAGTACTTTAAAATGATCTGATCCCATGACAATTTGAAACCTTATTACATCTGAAGTGCAGCACCTTCATTAAATTGTGTCTGTGCAGGCCCAGACCTGATACAGCCTAGTCCTGTTCCTAGCACTGTTTTCAGAATGGGAGAGGGGGGAAGGGAGTGGAAGGAGCTTATTTTGGGGGCTGCCTAGGTGGTCCTGGAAGTGGGGCAGGTAGATTGATGTCCCCCACAAGTTGGGTTCTCCAATCCACCCACTCCCCGCTACTCCAGAGCAGGCTGGGGAAATCCCAGAACAGACTGCCCTCCCCTGCCTTTTTACCTCTCCATTCTGAGACAGTGCCAGGGACTAGAAGGTGGAGCAGGAATGGAGCAAAGGGAAGAGGCTTCAGAAATGCAGCCTTTCTCCCTAGATTAGATCCAAATTGGAACTCAATCCCCTACACTCCCAATGCAACAGTGAGTGTCTGTTGGGTCAGGAGGATTGATCTAACTCATGGCACTTTCTGTGAAGTGCCATGAATTAGACCAGGGAGTTGCACTTCTGTCTGCACCTTTAAATATATCAAATGTGCTCCTCGGTCCTCTTATGCCCATTTAATTTTAGAAATTCAATTATTGGGAAACCAGGAGATACAGAGTTAGGTTCTCCACATATCTTTTACAAGAGCATTTTTTGCCAAAAAATTAGAAACTTGAGTAATACAGAGTTGAATTGGCCCTTCCTACAGTTTTACAACTCAGGCTGCCCTTTTTTCTTTATGACTTCAGACCAGCATAGTCTCTCTACTCTTGGATGCTGAAACTAAGGCATGTTTTCCTAAATTACTTTCCTGCACTTAACAAATGTCATGAATGAAAATATTTCCCAGCTTCCAAAAAACAGGACAATGGGATGTTGGCATCCTTCCAGAAGTGCTTTAGCTTTTCTGAATCTGTATTCCCCATATGAATGCAGGGCTGAATATATGCAAACTTACCTGAATATTTGTTTGCCATAGCACCCACTATGTGCTAAATGCATTCAATATATTAGAGACATTTCCTGTCCTGATAAACTCAGTGTTAGAATGCCTACACAAAATTAGCATATCAAGTAATTTTATGGAAACCTGTATTATTTAGCATTAATTATATTACCTTCCTTTAATTCCTTGTTAATTGATTAGTTGTATAAAACATTATATTATTTTGCTTAAGATATTATAGGCTTGAGTAAACATACTCCAGTAGAAAACATACTCAAGTCATTCCGTTGATCCTTTTAAAAATATTAGTACAGGAATCAATTACTATCATCTTTTTCCATGCTTCTTTTATTCTTTTTTCTGTTGTTCCCTTCCTCCATTCATTTTCTTATTGCTAATTGATACACTCTCTATATTGTTTTAAATGACTGTAGGGTTAGAAAGCCTGCATTATAGTGTTATGTTTCTAAAATGCCTATTTTCAAAACTGCATGTGATCCTAATTCTAAACAGGGAAATAAATTTTATACTTTTCTAGATCAGTTATGATGAATGACATCAACAATGGAAAAAAGAGATGGTCTCTCCCTTACATACTATGCCTTACACAGCATCTAACAAAGTAGGTTGTCACCTGTGAAAACTTATGTTTCTCTGAAGCAGTTAGTCTTTAAAGTGCCACCCTGCCCTGCCTTCTACCTGATCTCAGCCTAACATGCCTAACTACCTGTTCTCAGTACTTCTCCCATGATATATCAGTTAATTTTATTCCTAGGTCATTGAACTTCTTTATTATTTTTGTGTTGAAAAGAGCATATTACTTATTTTTAATATGCATAGTATTAAAAAGACTCAAGTCATCTGGGACACAGGAATTTGAAAATTTAGATTTTAGGGGTGGCTATAAATAGTATCATGACCAGGGAGCCTGGTTTTCTCTGATTTAAAAAAAATCCCCAATTTTCAATTTAAGTAACTCAAAATCCATATATACTGGTGTTTAATTTTAATCACAAAAAATGTGGATTTGGGGTTACATTTTTAACCAAAAATTAGGGATTTTTTTAAATCCAAGAAAACCAGGATCCCTGATGATGACAGAAATTAATTTAGCTGGCAGTTTAATAGTGGTTAAATTTTATGTATACATCACAACAAGTTTTCATGTCTCATGTAACTCATTCTCATCCCAAATGATTACAGCAACCAACCTTATTATCAGCAATCCTGGATTTCTCTGATAAAAAAAAAATCCCAATTTTCGGATATAAAAACTAACCCAAAATCTACATTTTTCCATGATTAAAATGAAACACCACTATATATATTCCTATATATTAGTGGCATTTCACTTTAATCATGGAAATAAATGGATTTGGGCTTACTTTTTTTTAACTGAAAATGTTTTGGATTTTTTTAGGGTGTGCATTTGTAGGGTGAGTCCCACCATACACATGCACCCACACGCCCCTTACACTGCCATACACATAGATCCCCACACTCACACCCCCTCACATAGCCCATCCACCCTCCCCCCCC
>NW_017728906.1:109531256-109653915 GCF_001723895.1 Crocodylus porosus | reverse complement strand
GTCCCCCACAAACCCTATACCCACCCACACCCTACATATCCACACCCACTCACATGCTCCTTCACCCCACCCCCACATACACCCACATACCTACACACCCACAGCCCCACGTGAACTTAAACCCACGTCCCCCACAGTTTACAGAAGTAAGACTTCATGTTAAGCTATTGTGCAATCATTTCCATGTATACTACACAAGCACATGTAAATCGGGACAAAAAGATTTTTTGAAATCAAATTAATGAATGTTATAGATGTTTCATTTTTAGAATATAATTTGGTATTTTTCTGGTTCTGAGATGGCAAAAACCCTTGCTGAAAGGAGTATTTCCAGGGGCAGGGGGAGGGACTTCTGGTGGCAAAGGTCAGGGGTTAGGGGATGGGACATCCAGCCCCAAGGTGACAACCAGAGGGCAAGGCACCTGTCAAAGGGTAGGGCTACCCATGTGGCTTGCCAAAACTCAGTAATTGGCCCTCTGCCTGCCTCTAGGTCAGGGAGTCAACTTGGTGGAGTCAATTCAATAAAAAGTTTTAGTACATGTGTAGAAATATGAATAATATGAAACAATGTGGATGCTCTGTTAAGTTGTCTTTGATCTATTCTATAAAAATGAAAACAAATTAAATTGAAGAAGGTAAACACATATTAATAAAAGTATGAACAGCATTATAGCATGCAGAATTAATCTACACTTGTCTCTGTTCTTCTGTAAGTAGATGTTAGGCAGCTTAGTTTCTTCTCTGACATAAATTTATAATCAGATGTCTCATTTGAGGCCATCTTGATGGTCCCTTGTATAAATGGCTATGTTTTAATCCAGATTAAAACATAGCCATTTATACATTTAGCCCTTCCAAACTGCATTGCTGCTTGTCTGCCAGTAGATGGCCAGGGAGGGGACATAGTTTGATAGGTTTGTCCCTGAAATGAGTAGAAGTTAACTCAAATGACCCACAAACAATTTATGAATGTACATAGCATTGTTCTGATTTTATCTCACATATATCACAGGCACTTAAGGCGGATAATGGACTCATATATTGGCAGGATCCCAGAACAAAAGACTTTCTCCCAGGAGAATGCAGTTTCTGTTTACACCCCAAAAACAGCATGAGGAAATTAATTTTCATTGAAATATATTAGTAGTAACCCTTACTTGTCTAATGGCCTAATTACCAGGGATCCTGCTTTTCTCTGATTCAAAATATCCTCAATTTTTAGTTAAAAATTTAACCCCAAATCCATATTTTTCAGTGGTTTAAATAAAATACCACTAATATATAGATATATATAGTGATGTTTCATTTTAATCATGGAAAAATGTGGATTTGGGGTTACTTTTTTTAACTGAAAATTGGGATTTTTTTTTAAATCAGAGAAAACCAGGATCCCTGCTAATCACTGAAGTTAATGAAAGGACTCATAAGCCCTAGATCAGGCACTAAATGCCTATACATGTTTGTATACACAGGAATGCTTCCTAGCATTGCCATTTCTATCAGTAGTGGAGCATGCCCAAAATGATGAGCAGGTGATGGCAGCCTGCTGAGTTGCTACAGTTGCTTCCTGTTGTGTCAAGACACCCTGGGGCTGCAGAGGAGAGTCTGACTGACACTGAAATTAAAAAGTCAGTTTGGGAAACAAGAAGAAGGGATGCGCTGAAAAAAAAAAGGTGGAAATGAGAATTCTGATCATTTTTCTGTATCATCCCTGCCTCAGTAGTATAGCCATTAATCTATAATCAGTATAATCTGCTTATTTCTTTATTGGACTTTTATGGATGTAGAGCGAGAAAGGAGTTGTTGGTTGAGTATTGTATACAATTAGCTTTTTAAAAACATGTTTAGAGAGCTCTATCAAGATGGGAGCTTTAGAGTCAGAGTCCTAATAGTGTTCAGGAAATTACATTTCTTTGGGTAAATTGTAGGTATTCTCTTGTGAGCACCTTTATACTATTGAGCTTAATTGGGCTACAGCTGGCACTGACTGTGGGGGTTTTGTAAAGAGTGGGAGTTTTCAGAATCCACATTGTGTTTTATTGTCTTTCTCTAACCTTTCTGCGTTAATTGGCATTTTAAGAATGCTAACACAACGTAAAGAGATGCCTGCTTTTTGTGTTAAACTCCTTGAAGTGGTAGGAAGTGAATTTGTTTGGGTAAGTGTTTTTAATCCCATGGGTATACCTGTAAACTGCTGAATTTAATTGGATCACAACAGGAGAGGCAGACCTCCTGGCTGCTTTATATTGTGTTTTATCCTCTTCCCTTCTCTTACAACTTGGCAGGTTATAAAATGTAAAGGAATGTGAATCTTAGGATTTGTAAGCAGGACATGATGTACTGCTTTCTGCATGAAACCAGTCAAGGGGACATATACTATCTACAGTATTAATTGAGTAATCTGACAGCAGTATTTTTGATCTTTAGAATGAATTTATCACAATGTACAGCATCCAGAAGAATAAGCATTTCATATAAAAGACATTTAGAAAGGTGAGCATGAGGCTCTTGAGTTAGACTGAAAGAGACGCTGTAAGTTACTATGAGCAAAAGAGAACAGAAAAGGAGAAGACATGCCAAAGTACACATAGAAACTATCAAATGCCTGTCAGTTCTTCAAGAAGTAGGTGATAAAATAAGCCAGGAAGGTAAAGCACTAAAGCCTTCTGGACACAACAACCCCAAGTGAATTCAGAAAAAACACTATGGATTCTGAAGTGAATACAAAAAACTAATATTTTCCCCTTTTTTTAGTACCCTGATATATCTTACATCTGAAAGGGTTCATAAGCCTTAGAAGCCCAGCAGATCAGGGTGCGTGTTCCATCATGAGCAAATGATGCTTTGTAACTCAGGGAACAGGAGGGTTCAAGGGATTCTAGCAAGCAGTTCACATATCAGTCAGTTTCTTCTGTCTACAACCATGGAGGAGGTACGTTTATTGCAAACACCATCAGTGGTCAACTTCTTAGTGCTATTACAAATATTGTTGTAGGGTAAAAGTGTTGTTGTAGCTATGCAATAATAGGGAATATGCATTAGGGTTTGTTTAGTAATATCTTTTTTTTTTTTTTTTGGATCAGCTATACAGTGCGGGGGGTATTAGCCAAATTTGGGGGCATAAAATGACCTTTCCCGGGTCGTTTAGCTTAAGCTGCTAAGTTAACATTAAATAAACCAGTGGCTTTTGGTTAATGCGATTATGTAACTAAATAGTCACTTAAAAAGGGGAAGAGAGCAATAAATCTGTGAAGCAAAGCAATATTTTAAGCAGTACCTACAAAATGGGTAAAAGCTGTAGAAATAGGAAGAAAGAGGCCACAGCCCAGTCCCTAATATGAAAATGAAGACCAAATGTATTTTACTGGCAATAAAGAGGTTTCATGGGCGCTGGGGATCCTCAGTGCTTTTCTGATATCATGCCCAAGTTTATGGAAAGTACAGCATACCAGACAAGGAGTGGCTGTAGAGCTGCTAGATAAGTACAACATACTCCCTCCTCCAACCCTCAAGGTATGAGCAGGGGCCTGTTGTATTTGTTTAAGGCATTCAGAAATGAAATGACTCCACCCACAAGTGTAGATAAGATTACAAGGGATCCTGGTTTTCTCTGATAAAACACAAATCCACAATTTTCAGATTAAAAAAGTAACCCACAATTCACATTTTTCAGGATCAAAATGAAATGCTGCTGTATATACACAGCAACCATTATGTTGCTATCATTTCAAAATAAGCTGCTAGACATGTGAATGGACTCAGACTCTAAGCGAATTTTTGTTTTGTTGAATGTGTTGATGGTAACTAATACATAACTTTACTTTGTTCCAAATGTATTCAGTTCTGACCAACATGGCAGTGATTTTCAGGGATCCTGGTTTTCTCTGACAAAAAAAAAAAAATCTCCATTTTTTGGATTAAAAAAAGTAACCCAAAATCCACATTTTTCATGATGAAAATGAAACACTGCTAATATGTAGATTTTGGGTTACTTTTTAAATCTGAAAATTGGGGATTTTTTTTTTTATCAGAGAACAAAGTAAAGCTATGTGTTGCCATCAACACGTTCAACAAAACAAAAGTTAGCTTAGAGTCGAATGACTACATTCACATGTCTAGCATCCTATTTTGAAATGACAGCAACATAGTGCACAGCCTGCAAGCTTCTTGGGTACCTTGCTGTTCCTTTTTGGGTAATGTCAGTCACCACCTTGACTGCTTCCCTAGAGATACTGACTATTATGTCAGGATTATGTTTTTGTTTGCTTCCCAGTAGTGTCTACTGCTCCCTTAAACATAGTTCTGAGGAGGTGGCTTGCCTTCATCTATGTCAGTTTCAGACATCTCCTCCTCAATGGATGTAATTTGTTTATTAGATAATGGCTGGTCAGCATTACTGCTTTCTGGCATAACATTATGGGTTGCAGCTGTAGGTTGTGAAAGGTGACATAGTAACAGGGGGGATCCAACTGTTACTTCTTTGCTCTGCTCAGCTATCACTTCTGTATCTCAGCTGGTCAATGTGGTGGTACTAAACAATATTAGGTACCATTTGCACTGCATAAGACAACAGATTTGTTCATGCACTCACAACCACAGGCTGCCATTTAAGGAGTCCCTTTTAAGCATGTGGCAGTATTGTGGACATACTGGTATCTGGCAAAGAGCACCCATGTCCCTTATCATTGCCTGACTTATTTGGTGATTCCTAGCATGCTACTGCAAGTCTAACTCTAATAAATCTAATTGTGACCTGAGATTCTGGCTCATAAACAGAACTGCCAATGTCTCATTCATCATGGAGTATACTGCCTTTCTATATGCAAGCAAGTAGTATGCCATCTTCTGCTGTACTGACCCTGCCTCATCTTTCACAGACAACGAGGCATTTTTGAAAGACTGTACACACCATTCAGCTAGCCCATTTGTGGCTGAGTTGTATGGTATGTAAGTGATATATTGGATACCATTTTTATTCATGAGCCTTGCCATTGGCAATTAGAAAAGGTTGCAAATGAAGGAGAATGCATTCTTCTTTTTTAGATAAAGCTTAGACTTTGGGTAATGTGTGGGTAGTCTACATTATCATATGTTGAAATGTAAAATATCAAATTAAATAAAATGAGAAGAGTAATTTGGCATAATTCATGGGTTAGGAGGAGCATCATATGACTGATGGGGGAAGACATTGAATGAGATAGAAAGAATAGGAAAAAGTACCAGCTACTAGCTATATGAGATTTGAATTATTTTATATATAGAAACTAAATAAAAGAATAAGCAAAATAAAAGAAATAGAAATGTAAAAAAACCAAAGAAAATTGTATATCCAGAAATCCTATGTTTGTGGTTAAAGTAGAGTATTAGAGGAACGAGAAAGAAGGCACTAAAAAGATATCAATTGTTGGCTTAGTTGTTGCATGGTAAATGTACTAGGCTTGCACATGCGAGTAGGCCTCTATACACTTGTGTTCATAACCTAGTTAAGATGGTAATTAGGACACAGGTAAGACCACAAAAGGAGTGAAAAGATGTTAAATTTCAAAGAGCAATTTTAAAAGAAAGTGGAAAGCACAAGATGAAATCAAATAGGATAAAAAATCAATGGAGCTAGAGGACACAGAAGGGAAATGGAAAACAGTCAAAGATAAATTAATGTATGCCCAAGGGTTATACATGTAATCTAGCTAAAAATACACCAGAAATAAGAAAAGACAAATGTTGATGAGCAAGAAAGTACAAAATTGATAACATGCACTATATGGAAAGCACTGTATAAAATGAATAGAGTTGAAAAACAAAAGGTCAATGAAGAAGCTTGTAGAACATTAAACAGATGGTAAGAAAAGTAGTCAAGGTGTAGACATGGCTTTTAAAAAAGCCTTCATATTTCTTGCCTTAGTGCTTCCCTTCTATAATTTCTCAACAGAAAGGAAGAAATACCTAAGGAAATACAAGGCACAAAAATAAAAATAAAAGTAATCAGAATTCCCAAGAACAATGATATTAATTCTAGGGTTCTGAAGGAAATGGCAAAAATAGTAGATGTCTCTGAAAACAGAGAAAGCAATAACAGACTGGAAGAAAGCTTCTCTTAGATTTATACCTGATTCAGAGGTATTTTTGAAGATACATGTTTCGATGCTTGAACTCTTGTTATTGATTTTTTTTTCCTGCAAGTAAAATTTGTTGGACCTAACCCTGTCTTTGAGATGTGAAAATATATGATAAGTTCATAATCAGATAAAGTCAGATGCTAAAAGGTGTGTCTTAAGTTCCTATTGAGCATTTACTAGGTCTTACTGACCTTATTGGCAATGATGTGAGCATCTCGCAGAATTTGAACCACTAAATGGTGGAAAAACTCCTACAAATATTATAAAGACACAATCAAAGAACAGGGCTGTCCAACTGACAGCCTGCAGGAAGCACATGGCCCACAAGGGGTGAAGTTGTACCCCCTAGGCTCCCATCCAGCTGCTGCTTCCCCCATCACTTCAGCTGCAATAACAGCCAGAGCCTCTGGGATCCTCCTTCTACCTCAAGTGAACACTTTGGGCTTTGTTACACCTTATGCTGTAAGCCAAACAAATGTTAATTGTCTTAGTGTTGCTTACCTTAGTGGACCTTTCATTTTAAGGTAGAAAACTCTCTCTGACTATCCTTCACCTGCACAGCTGTGACTTGCCACTAGGGCTTTGGTAAGCAGGTGCAGAACTAGGAATTAGGGGCAGGACTGGTTCACTGCTCCCACTAGGCAAAGCACCTGGGGGCTGCGGTACCTCCTGCCATTGCCCAGACTAGCTTGCTGCTTGAGCTCTGAGAGGCACGATCTTTTTCTTTTCTCTGAAGCCCACCCCCACCACCACTGCTTGGGCTGCTAGCCAGCTGGTTTGGTACCACCCAAGCTCCAAGGTGCCTGATCTTTTATTTTCTCCAGAGCTCCCACTCTACCACTGGTGGAAGCAGTGAGCTAATCTAGGCAGTGACAGGAGTCACCATGACCGCCAGGCACTCCATGGCTGCAGTGTTCGCTCTGCCTAATGTTCCTGCAGGGCTAAGTGCTGTGCCCAGATGCGCTGCACCCCACTGTCCCCACTCGCCCTGACTCAGGAGGGGTTATTGCATTGTGGGATGCTGGAAGGTTTCAGTTTGGGTGGAATAGCTATAGGGAGTGGCCACACATTAATAGAACAGAAGCAAACTTCAGTGGATTAGAAATAATCCTGTCCTGGAGTGGCATAAATTTGAGCCAAATAATGAGTGCTTTAAGCCACTTAATTCCTGGATTGGCTGAACATTACACCTTTAAGAGTGCCAGGAGCTGCCCAAACTTGCTGGGTAACAATGCCTTCCTGTGCCTGCCCCACAGTATTGAGTGATGCATTGCAGTGCAGCGTGGGATGTTGAAGGTGAGCTCTTGGCCACAGAGTGCAGCAATGGGGAGCGGGTTATGGGCATGGGTGCGGTAGCGTTGGGGGAGGCTCATACACAGGCATATAGTAACAGCAAGAGGGTGGGGGCATGGGCCCATGGTGTAGTTGGGGGTTGTCCATGCAACACATGGCCCATGGCCTGCATGATGTGGCCTACATGACATGCAGCCCCCACTGGTAAGGCCCAGGGGTGTGTGCCCCTGGCCACTTAGAAGCTGGATATCCCTATGGTAGAGGATTTGGTATGAAAAGAAATCAGTGAAATTTTACCAGCATGCTACTATGTGGCAGTGAATGAGTCACCTCTGTTTCAAATCCTTGTGAATGCAGACAATCAGTCACTATGGTTGCAAAACATCTGCTACAAGAGATAAGAAATAAGAAAAAGCAAATGATTTACTTGCCTGAACTAAGTTAGCAAGTGAACTATAGCAAAACAGGTTACAGTGAATATTTGATACATTGCTTGATACCAATAGGTCTGCTCTATATACCCCGTACATTCTCCTGTTTTTAATTTTGCCAGTTTGAAACATGCCTTCATTTGCTTAGTAGGTAAGAAAATCTCTTGTCAGTAGCTTTGTCTGTTTTTGATTTTAAAAAATATGAGAAATCAATTTAAAATAAGGAAAGAGGGAACTGTTCCCAGCTTCTTAACCTCTCTCAAATAATTCAGTCCCTCTCCTCTTCCTTTTCCCCCACAGCCTTCTTCCTACACATAGAGTATATATAGTTTAGTTTCTTTCCAGGAAGGAACCAGTCTGAGATATCTTGAGCTGATGGAGAGAGAAGATTGGGCAAAGTTTATGTTTCCATTTATGTCTAATTCCCTATGTCCTTGCCCCTTTTTCTGCCCGTTTTGTTAATGATGAGTGCCAAGGAGCATCCTTTTGGGAGTTCCTTTTCAGAGCTGCAGAGAAACTAAGTGCAGCCTATAAAGTGAGCTGATGAAGGTCAGAAATAGCTGAACAGAAGAGAAGGGCATCTGGGAAACACTCCCCAGCTGACAGAAAAACAACGTACCTGTAAACTAGGGCTGTTATTTCTGGCCTGACTCCCTCTGGCATAAGACATGTTCATACACGGATTGAATTGACGAAGTTTCCTTCTTTGGTACATTCATCAGGTCTCATTTGCTCAGTTTGATATCTGCATCCCACATTCCAATATTCTCTTTAATGCAAAGCTCGTATTATTCATTGAAAACTGAAACATTTCATATTTTGCTCAAAAATTGGCATAAATGAAAGCATCCCTTGAAACACAAGTATTCAAAGTATGTTCTTTTAATACTCAAGAAAAAAGGTTCAGAGAGTGTGAGATACCACGGGTCTGATTGCAATGTAAATGTACTGCATGTTCTTTTTTTATTAACAAGGGCAAAAGCAATGGAGAATGAATGTCTCATATTTTTCTTTGTTAAGGAACCCTATAAAAAGTGCAAGAGAGGTATGAATAGTGTACAATTTATGCATCTCTGATGGTCTGAACAGTACAATAGATATTTACCTTATGTTGCTATCTGGCTAAGGGAAAAATGGCTGGTAAGTATTGCTCACAACTATAAAAAGTAACAAACTAGTGTTTAAAATGATTTAGTTAGTCTAGTTAGTTTACCTGATGCAGGCAGCAAGCTGGGTCATAGTCCCGGGCCAAGAGAAGAAAAACTCTTCCAATTTGATGTCAATGTAAATTAAGACAGTTGGCAAAAATAAAGAAGAGACATGATAAAGTGCATAATGGACAGCTTGCAAAGAAGAATGAGTACAGTATCAGACTTCTTCCTGTAAGTCCTTTTCTTTCCGACCTATCCATCACAGATAGTCCTCACAGTGGGATGGGGTTCCCAGGTGGAGATGCAGGGGAAATTCCATACTGAGAGAGTAGATCAGGTCACATGGAGGTTCCTTTCACTGATATGCAGCTAGAGGCATTATTACAGCTGGAATAGGGGGTGGAGGGGGTTTAATTTTCCCCCACAAACACTCAGTTTCTTCCACAGCTTGAAGACCAAACAAGAAACTTTCACTCAAACTTCCTGAAGCTCATAGAAAATTAAAGCTCCCCAGAAACAAACCACAAAAAGAAATTCATAGTCCTAATCAGTGCACAGGCAAGGTCTGTGCAGAGGTATCTGAGAAGGCCACAAAATGCCATTGCATCTCACAAGCTGGCTTACTAGGAAGGTCTCAGCTGTCAGGTTCTGTGATCTTTCTTATAAAGGAGTCATTTTTCTCCAACAGCTCTTATTCCTCCTCTGCTCTCAGCCTGGACCTAGTAACAGGTTGCCTGGAATGAAGCAACTTCCCTGAATGATACAAGCTTACAGACTTTTCAGTCATTTAATTCTCTCCTTCAAAGAGGCCTTCTCTCTGGCATTTAGCACAGATACTTGTTAAGAGCCCATCATCAACTCTTAAAGGGGCAACACAATGTCTTAAAACTCTCCTGAGAGAGTCTCCAGTCTAGAATGTCTAAAAAGAAGGAGAAATCTCTAAAGTGTGAGTGAGACTTCAGTCTGCCAGGGGAGCATGGACACGGTCTAACTCCATAAGCATTTTTTATGCTTTTAGAAAATGAAAACCAAAACACTTTTGTTTTTTGAATTTGCAAAGGTAAAAGTCATTGCAAATCTTCCTCGCTGGGTTTATGAATGTGGAATAAAGGCAAAATGGGAATTCCCTATTAAAACTTACATGTACCTAAGTACTTCATTACTCTGACTCATGTTAAAAAGCCTGCAGTCTCCTTAGTAGCATAGTAAGACTGGCTAAGGCAAGAGAATAAGATAATCACTTGGAACAAACTTGAGACACAACAACCTCATCCCTAAGACTCTAGGCTGAAATCTCCTTGTGTATACACAAATACAAAGAAAACTAATGAACAGGATACATATAATATGCTTTAAATAAGACTTGTTCTTATGTAGCAGTTCTAATTTGTTTTATATGAGTATCTAAAGACTTGTGTTGGGGACAAGTATATCTCCACTTGCAGATAGTGGAGTTGCAAATTAGAATCTGATACTCTTCCCAAGGTTTGTTGGTAACACAAAGTAGTCTCTGAAAGTTTAGCCAAGATAATAAATCTAATCTCTTCTTTTAGTGAGAGTATCTTCAGTGTGTGTTCCATTTGAAACTGCCCACTTGTCTTCCAGTCTAAAGACTGAAGGTTTGAGAAAAGCAGCAATGGCCAGCTCCTAACACTGAAAAGACTCAGTTTCCCTGGAAAACCAAACGCAAAATGTTTTCTTGAGTTTAGGCTTCACAGTTCTGGGAACATTCACTCATCTCTGTGAGATAATTTATGGGTGGGCCCCCATTTAGCAGTGAACCACCTCAAAAATAGAGGATTTAAAATAATTGCTCATCACAATCACTTATAACTACCCAGGAAGTTCCAATTTCAGGAAAGCTATTCTTTCTCCAGAATAAATTTTTAAAAGGTGACACTATCAAGATTTATATAACTAGATGCTTCATAGCATAAGAAGATGGAGGGTAGAAAAGTCCATCTCCTGCAGATTAGAACAGTAAAACTAGTTCTGTGGATGGACAGATATTTTAGGTAGGATACAATTTTTTTGTAGTACAAAGAGAAATAATAGAATAGAGCCCAATTTTAGACTTCAGGCTTCTTCACAAGGCCATAAAAAGATCAATACTCCAGAGGGAAATACTGAAATTTGTTATAATAGCTTTATCTTCCCCAACCTTCAGAATATTAAAATAAAACTTTTAGAGATCAACTGGATATATGGCTGGGAGGAGATACTTTAGTTTCTGCTACAACAGAAAGCATTTTCACCAGAGTACTCCCTTTGGGCTCATAACTTCTTCACATGTATTCAGAAATGCCATATCATCGCTACTTTCAGGTAAAAGAGATGTGTCTAACCTTGTCTGATAGCTTCTTCATGATGTTATACAGGACCTAGCTGCCATCTATAAAACTATTCAAAAGCAAGGTTAGTGTTGAAAGCAGAGGCTTTGAGTAAACAAGTGGAAGAGACCATTACAGTCCTTGCAAAATCTCAACATATAAGTTATTATCTAATGCAATCTTTACTTCAAAAGAGAATTGAAAGGAAATAGTGCCTTGTATGTTAAACATTAGTACTTCTTTCCTAAAATAGAATCTTACTCAGCTGATAGTCTGGTGTTCTCAATTGTGGACACAGGGCACAATTACACATTCAGTTAGACATGGAGGTGACATCCTCAACCCTAGTGAGGCAGTGTTTAGAAGGGTGCTAAGGTGAGGATAACCCTTCAATTCCTTTCCAATCCTACGCAGATCAACTGAAACCTCCCTAGGTTGATTTACTGATTTCTACATCTCACTGGGAAGGACCAAGAAAAGGAAAATTCTGTTTTCCTATCTATTGTCATTCTAGGATATTCCATGTTAGCCAATCTGCCTTTTTCCTTGAAAAAATATTTTGTTCATCTTATTGCTCATTCATTAAGTAGTTTGAAAAAGGGGGGGGGAAAGGTGTTCTTCCAAACAATCTTAAAAATTCCTGTCAAGGCTGTAAATATTTTGAGTTGATAGCATTTCTTTAACTTAGTATCTTTCAGTTTTTATTGTTTTCCAGAGATGGGGATTGTCCTCTGGGAAGGATGTCTGATGTGAAACTCAGGTTTGACAGGATTTTCTCTTTCTTCACTAGAAAGACTAGTACTGCTAGTAATAGTGCTAAATGTACCTGCAAGAACAAGAAGCTAGATGTGCATGCATTTCACACTTCAAGTCTCTCACTGTTGTAAGTTGGATTGCTATCTATTCCCTGAACCCTGATCTATTCCTATGATACAGAAACTCAAAAAACCTGATGTAAGTCCATTTCCTCAATAAGCAAACAGTTACCATTTCACCATGCAGCACCTTTGTTTCTCCTCCACAGTGTTAAATTAATACTCACATAATTCACATTAGCTTATCAAATTTTTCAAACAAGCTCTCTCATCTGTAAATTTTTGTTAAAAAATAAGAACACTGTGTCATCAGGAAAGAAGCATCATCTCCTCTTTGAAATCATTTTAATGTCTGTGGTAAATATGTATGTTCGGGATGATTGTCAAAGTGTTGTTAATTTTAAATGTGGAGAGCTGGAGACAGAGTTGCAGTAAAAGTGTTCGCTTTTCTTCTGGTTGTTTATGTTTTAGAAAACTAGTTAATGGAAAATGTTCGCTTTTCTGAAAATCTATGGGCTAGACTTTAGTACTACAGAAAAGGACTTTTGGGTAATAGCGGACCAAATGTTGAATATGAGACAATAGTATCTGAAGGGTGGTTATAAAGGGCATGGTGACGGACTATTGTCTCTGGTCACAAGGGAACAGAACAAGGAATAATGAAATACAGTCAATTTTGTTATAAACTTGGAGTAACTGTTTGTTATTATTTTGAATGTTTTGTTCACAACAATATTGCTGGTAGGAGATTCATTAAGACTTGCCTTTGAACAGGGTGATAAGAAAAAAATGATTGTTTTCAAGCCATTTCACAGCATCTCTGAAGTCATTCCAAAGCCCATTGTCAGATGTACACAGGATCCAGGGGGATCCAGGATCCAGGGGAGGGGGTGCAGTGATGCAGTTGGACCCACTCTTTTATTCCTGATCCACTCAAAGTTAAAACCAACTGCCTGGCAATGGTAGAAGCATTTCTATTCAGACACCAGTCAGGGAGTCAGTCAACTTCAGGGTTTATTATAATCTACCCAACTCCTTTTACATTCTTCATTCCTTTGGTGTTAACAACCCACTCTCTGTTTTGATGGTGCACTAATCAAGCTAACTTTTCTTCTGCAATTATGCTGTCTCTTGGTTGGGCATTTATACATGTGCTCCAGGAGGATGTGTGGGGAGGTGCTTTAATTAGAGTGACTCTGAATGCCGCTTTCATTAAAGCACCCAGAGCATCTTGTGTATCAGCATCCCCATGCTTAAACATTGTGGTTTCATCAAACGAGCTTTAGTTAAAGCCACCCCACCACCATTTTTAAGCACAGGGATGCTGATACACTAGACACTGGATTCTGCTGGAGCACAGTAATTACCATGCTCCACAGACTCAATTAATCGAGGCTGCTCCAATGCACTATAATAACAGTGATTGGAGCAGCCTTGTCGCTCATGAAATAGGAACTACAGGCATCCATACACAGGTGTGAAGAACTGTTTTTAACTCTAGCTAAAAACATTGTGTCGGATGTGGAAACCTTAACTCTGGTGTGAAAATGATTTTCAGTAAAGCACTGAATTCACTGTCAAGATGCTATAGAAGGCTAATTTTTTAATCTAAAAAAGAGATGTACATTTAATTCTAATGGCTACAGTACTAATGAAACATTTTAAGTATTTTTATCAAATTTGTCATTTTTTTTTTTACACATCTATATTTAAGTGTTTAGTGCACATTCCATTAAGTTATATTTGTTTCAGCTCCAATCTTAAACTGAATAATACAGACCTGGGCCCTTATTGGTAAGTCTTGTAATTTTTTTTTTTTTTACCAGGATAAAAAAAATGTGTTGTGTTACGTGTGGTAATCAGGGATCCTGGTTTTCTCTGATAAAAGAAAACTCCCCAATTTTCAAGTTAAAAAAGTACCCAAAATTCACATTGCGAGCGGGTTGGGCAATCTCAGGTTCATCTCCCCCTCTGTACATACCTGCCATGACTGCTCTGCTCTAGAGTCCCTCAGTCTTGGTGTCCTCTGGGGCCACAGATCCAGCTACTGGCGTCTTTTCCGTCACAATCTGGATCACTCTCCATCCATTCTTTGGTGCCCGAAGGCAAAGAGTCTTTTCTGCCACCAGCTTTTCTGCCAGCGTTCATGGGCAAATCAACTGCTCCCCTTACCAGTGTGTAAGTCCTTCCCCCTGGCAGGGTTCATCCTCAGGCCAACCCTGGCCGATTTTTACCCAAGTAACAGGGCTCCTGCCTGAGCCGCTGTTACAAACATTTTTTCCAGGATTAAAATGAAACACCACTAATATCTATCTATCTAACTATCTCTCTATCTATTAGTGGTGTTTCATTTCAATCCTGGAAAAATGTGGATTTTGAGTTACTTTTTTAACCTGAATATTGTTTTGTTTTTTTAATCAGAGAAAATCAGGATCCCTGGTAATAATGCACCACACCATCTGTAACCTCCTTTTTGAAATCCTAGAATCACCCATGAGTGTACCCTAGAGCTATGGGGACCTGAAAAGGATCTTTTCAAACTTTCAAAAACAACTGGGTTTTTAGATCACTAAGATTTCCATATGGAAAATACGTTTTAGCCTTCAGCTTTCAGAGCTGAAGAAAAAATGGCTTTCAATTCTTGCCTGGGTCATGGGCACATTATAATGTGGTGTTTGGACTAGAACCAGTTTCTAACTAAAGTTGGTAGACAATTTTCTGCCAAAGCAATGGAAAATTATGCAATGAGCTGGGATTTTCAAAGTTCCAGGCTTCCCATCACAGAGTTGGAGCTCCTAGGGCTTTTAGACTGCGGAGGACCTAGAGATTTTAGCCCAGAGTCCTATCCCACAAGAGCCCTGCCTATAGCCCAGTCTTTCCTGACAAGCAGTCTGCTATGAAAACTGGCCCTTGCTGTCAGAATTTTTTAGGCTTCCCACTTCATATTTCCTTATTTGTTAAATATTTACTTTATCTGGTCTCACTGAAGTTACTAGGAATTTAAACATCTAATTCAATGAGATAAATAGGCTTAATCTCTCAGAGTAAGCCTATTGAGATATTAGAAGTAATATCAGTCATTTATTTTTCATTTCCTTTTTTTAAATAAGTTTTGTTCTAACACAAGCAATGCATCCACAAGTAGCTAAAAAAAAGTACAGCAGCAGCTGCATTTTCAAGGTATACCATATGCAACAACAAATACAAATGAATGCTCTTTTTTTCCCTTGCTTATTGCCACCTTGGTATAAAACTGTTGCCACTACCATAAAAGCAATGAGCCAGTCCTAATTAGAACAGATACTCTCAAGGAGTTCAATTGCACACATATTACTTTTCCCCTCATTGCTTGCTATCTCTGCTTCAGGATCACAGATGTTTAGTAACATATTATCAAAGGAAGAGGAAGGTGTATTCATTTTCTTGTGGCTTTTTATAGGATTCCTGTAGTGTACTAAAACTCTAACACCTTAGTGCTTTGGAGTTTAAGTAACATAAGCAGTGATGAATAAACAGAAAAGGCCAATATGAAGTGTCAGATACAGGCATACCTCGCTTTATTGCGCTTAGCAGATATTGCGTTTTTTACAAATTGAAGGTTTGTGGCAACCCCGCATCGAGCAAGTCTATCGGCACCATTTTTCCAACAGCATTTGCTCACTTCGCATTTTTTAGCAATAAAGTATTTTTTAATTAAGGTATGTACATTGTTTTTTTAGACATAACGCTATTGCACACTTAATAGACTATAGTATAGTGTAAACATAACTTTTATATGCACTGGGAAACCAAAAACTTTGTGTGACTCGCTTTATTGCGATATTCGCTTTATTGCGGTGGTCTGGAACCAAACCCGCAATATCTCCGAGGTATGCCTGTATATTCATGCTTAGTGGATGATCTAAAGAGCTGGGTAAGAGGTAGATGAACATAAGTGTTCATTATTCTGATTTTAATTTCAGCAGCCTCTCTCTGCCTCTTCAGGTAGGCTGTCTTCTGAATTTCAGCATTCTAGAAACTCTCAAACTTTCTGGGGCCCTGCTGCACATGAGTATGTTATGATAGCACCACACACAGATAGGAAAGCAGGAATTGTCATAACACAGCCCCATGTCTTTTAGAAGAAAGTGATCCTCTCCAGCCAAACACTAGTTAGTCACGTTGTACTATACAGGGCTTAGCAACACAGACTGAGAAATGTATGAGTTTTTTCCCCTACAGCTGATATAGAAGGTGCTACACAATATATTAAACAAACTTGCTAGAATAAATAATGTGGCTAATAAGTATTTTATTTTTTAATATCCAGAAACTCAAGGTAATGAAAGGAAAACATAACTGAGGGTTTGTGTCAGCAATGATACTAAACTGAGATGCATGGGGAAGAAGTATCTTATTTCAGGTTCACATTTGTAAAATGACTGAAAATATTAAGTAGGTCTTAAATGGTCAAATAGTTGTGATAAGTATTCCCCACTTCACCAGTCCATGCAATAAGACTATTTAGCTTATTCCAGTTGTTTCACATCTCAAAAGGGATCCGAAATGACAGGCTTACAGCCACATAGGGAAATACCCCCATTATAATGAGAGGTCAGTATTTAATCCCTGTCTTTTTATATTATTACTCTAATTTAATATAATGAAAATTCTTTCCTGTTAACAAAAGAGTTGCTAAAGTAATGACAAGACTAAAAGATTAACATGAGCATATGCTCTGCCCCAACTCAAATGCAGAGCTAACCAGAATTTCAACATTTCCATTTCATATAATAGTCTGAAAATCCAAAACAATTTTTGTTTTTAGTCAAAACAAATCTTTTGAACTTTATAATAGAAAGGAAATTCTGCACGAAAAAAGGGGAAAAATCAATACATTTAAACTCAGTTTTTTGTATTTGGTTTTAGAAATGCTTGCTGCAGTTTTAAAACCTCTATTGTGGTGAAACTCTGTGTTGTATATCACTTTGTACTCTTCTCTACTTTTGCTGCCCAAATGGAAGTCTGCTGACAGAGGGCTTAAGTGTTAATGAGCTCCTATAACTCCCAGAGCTAGCTGAACAGGTGCTCAAGCCCTATTCAGGCATTTGACTGCAAATTAAGTACTGTTCTGCATTTTAGTTCATGAAAAAAATTAGATTTCACAGTTATTTTGAGGTAAATTTTAATACTTGGTATACATACACATACACGCATACATACATATTATATATATTACTTCCTGGAAAAGTATTTTTGTTAATGCATTATTGCTTCAATCATCTTTATCTTTTTATATATTATATTTTAATGTATTTATTGTTTCAATAATCTTTATCTTTTTATATATTTTTATTTTTATATATTTTATAAAAATATATAAAAAGATAAAGATGATTGAAGCAATAATACATTAACAAAAACACTTTTCCAGGAAGTAATATTACTCTTTAAGCAATTGTGAAAGTCTCCTATCTTTCTCTCAAATGACTGTACAGAAAAGCCTTTGTGTTAAACAATAAATATCCAACAGAGCAGCATGATGTGTTAGACATTTCTGTGTAGGTTAGTTACACTTTTATAAGCATTGGTCATTAAAATGTGTAATATATTAAGTAATTATAAAATTAATTATTTTATGTGTTTTCTTTTCTTTTCTTTTTTTGCATTGTATATAACACAAAGAAAATTATACTTTCCTAAGGTCCCTAGCAGACATTACACTTAAGTTGCAAACACATTCAGGCAATTAACAGGGCAATAAAATGTATTTCAAAATATGATCAATAATTCTGTGGCTGGTCTCTGTGGCACATGAAATTAAACATGGCAGAGTTCTCGCCATGCAGTCTGAAAATGGCTGTATGGCGGGGCCTGGTTAACAGCTCTCCTGTGTGCGTCAGCAGGCTGGTGGCCCTGTAGTGCAATTCTGCATAGGGTGCAGCCCCGTTTCCAGCAGCTGGGAAGTCAAGGGAGCTCTTCAGCTGGGCCAGAAGCACTGGGGTCATGGAGTACCCCATTACCCCCATAACTCAAGGGTCCTGGCCATGACCTCCTGTACTCTAGGACCTCAAAAAACTGTGTACAGCCAGGCTGCACATGCAGTTTTCTGGCATAGGGACACCAACAGGGGGCTCTGGGAGCCAACTGAAGACTGATGCAGTTCCAGGCCTGAGACTTACAATCAGGCGATTGTCGGTTCCAGCTTAGGAACTCCACCATAGTCTTGAACTGTCTCCCATGTGATCCCAGAACTGAGACAAACAATCAGGTGATTGTAGGACTAGGTCCTGAGACCTCGTATGTTCACCAGGCATTCAGCTTTCAACTCGTCAGTATAGGGGACGCCCCAAGGTCGTGATCCCAGGCTGCCCTATACTGGCAAATAGTAATGACATGATTGGGATCTGGTCCCCATTCCCAAAAATCACACATCTGCTACATGTGGCATGGCAAGAGGCATGATTGTTGGGATCAGGGAACAGATCCCACCAGTAAAGAAACTTCCTGCCCTTTGGGCAGGGGGCTGGACTCGATGATTTCCCAAGGTCCCTTCCAGCCCTGATGTCTATGAAATCTATGAAATATGGCAGGGGCCTAAAACCCAGAAGCTAATCTGGCAGTAGATGAGCCAGTGAAATATATTTGCAAATGCAGGGCTTTTAGCTTCTGTTTTCCTGTCTGACAGTGCTATTACTTGATTCTTTGCAAAAAGAGCACAATGTTGGCTCATTCAGCTTGTGATTTACTGTAAGCCCCAGGTCCTTGTCTGCAGTACAGCAACCTAGCCAGTCATTACCCAGTCTGTATTTGTGCATGCAGTAATTCCATCCCAGGTACAGGACTTTGTACTTGTCCTTCCAGACTTTCATCTGATTCATTTAGGGCCACTTTTCCAGTCTATCCAGATCATTCTCGATCCTGGCCCTACCCTCCAGAGCATCTGCCACTCTACTCAACTTAGTGTCATCTACCAATTTGCTAAATATGTACTCAGTTTCATCATTCAAATCATTAGTGAGGATATTAAACAATACCAGACCCAGGACAGAACACTGGGAAACCCCACTTGATATATCCTCCCAGCTAGGCATTGAGCTACTGATGACTAATCATTGTGTATGATCTTTCAGGACATATTGGAAAAGAAATAGTATACAAACCCTGAATTATTCTTACCTGAGCTCTGAAAACTTATGTGATATTTTACTAACATATAAAGCAACATGATCCCTGCCAGAAGGAGGTAATCTCATTCAGAAAAAAGTTCCTTATACAGTAGAAAGCTGAAAACATTAAGCATCTACATAATACAGTAGTGTAAAAATTATACTGTAGCTATGAGGGTCCAGAAATTACACAACAAGCAAGAATTTCTTAAGGCAATAACTTTTATTGAACCAACTATATTGTTCGAATAAAGTTAGATAAGCTTTTAAATGTAAGACATTCTTCATCAAGTCTCACCTGACACCCTGGTCTCACCTCATGAGGAATGTCCTGCATTCAAAACCTTCTCTAACTTGATCCTACCTACATAGTTGGTCAAATAAAAGATATCACCATAATAAATTCTTGCCTCTAAGTGATACATTGTGGAGAGTTAATAGAGAATGTCAACAGTGAGGAAAGATTTGAAAGAGAGTGTACTTGTATTAATAATATTTACTTAATAAGAGTTTTGTCTTCCACAATTCTTACAAACTCTTACAAAGCTTGATTGTTCTTTTTTCTACCCCCCAAATCCTTCAGGTTCTTGATTTCCTACTGCTTCAAATAAAAAAAAAAAACCCACTCAGTTCAGAGTGGATACCTTTGGAGTTGTTGCATGTGACAGATAGTCCTTTGTAACTTAATCCCTTTAAGGTGGAAATATGGTGTAATTTAATATGCCTCTTTTAAGAATTTTCATTACTGACTCCAAATCAGACTTAAAGTGCTATGTAAAGTAGCTGAACCTTTTCTTTTCTTTTTTTTTTTTGCTTGCACCTGAACCGCCTTTCCATTCTTTATACATGAGTTTCTGTTTCATCCTGTTCTTTGTCTCTTCTGCATTGTAGATCTTCAATTATGTCCGTGTCCCAGGGGTTACTCTTCCAGAAAAAAAAAAAACAGGCAACAATTCTTGTACTTCAAGGAGATTCTGCCGGCTAGACTTTTACTCCCAGTCCAGATTTTTGCTTTTATTATGTGACATCTCTGGCCTCATTTTCTAATTTGTCTTAGCAATGGTCTTGTGTCTTCATTTTCCACATCACAATGTACTTACCTTTGGGACCAACTTCTGACAGTCTGATGTACTGGCACCATAAAAAACATCACTCAGCCCTTCGACAGGAGCAGAGTGCAGGGCCTGGTTAATTACTTTCACTTAACGGTGTAACCGAGGCCACATTCTAGTTTGAAAAGGTTGCCTTCAGTAACCGTTACAACAGTAAGTGGTGTGTGCATGTGTGTGTATAAACAGGGATTGTTGGAGTCTTTTAGATAACCCTTTTAGATGGCTCTCTTACTGTAGCTAGTGACCCTGGATCTCTGCCTGTCCACACAGCTTCATATAATGTCAGTGAGCCATGGAAGAGGCACTATGGAGGAGGGGAAAAAAGGATGTTACTGTCTTTCTTTATTCTTCTCCCTGTTCTTAGCCTGGAAATTTCACCCAAAGGATGAGATTAGATTCAGTTGCCTTATAAAAAGTAAAAGCCTGGCACTCTGTTCATTTTTATTGCAACATCACCTACTGTGAAGTCTGTATCCAGCAACAGATTCAAAGGATAGAAGGCAGTTTTCGCTTGTTTTGTCTTCCTCAAAGCATGTAAAGGATGTTCTGGCACGTCTACTTTGAAGGCTTCAGTAGTAGTATCATTAGGGCTGGGCAACCACGATATGAGCCTCAGGCACTGACTACAGCAAATGCGAGTTGGGGGCAGGGGAATGGAAGTAGCGGGCTGTGCTCAGCCTAGGCTCACCCAGGAGAGGGATGCTCTGGTCATGCATACTAGCTATAGGAATACCATTGTCAGCCTTAGTCCCCCTCCCCCTGCTGTGAGGTCAACAGTTACTGGGAAAACCCACTTGCAGCCAGCACAGAATTAAGACTTTCGCAGTGTTGTTTCACATATAATTTAAAAGCAGCTGTGAGAGGATTAACCTCATTGCTGCAGCAGCATCTCCAATGGTGGAAGGGAGAGCGAGGTCAAAAGGACTGTGCTGCCCCATTTCCCCGATCTCAGAACAACCCCCTCTTCTTACCCTTGCCTACCTTTATTCTGCTCAGAGCTGGAAAATAGGTAGGATATGTCCATGTGATTGTATGTGTTCATCCACTGCCAATAGACTCGATGCTACTGAATAATTATAGTATGTGTTGACACTGCTGTAGCACCACTGACATAGTTAGTCATTTTATATTGGTTTGGAATTGGCCATATAGGATTCAGTACTGAAAACAGTAAATATATATTCATAGTTTCAATTTATTCTTAATAACGTAGTCATGGCAAATATAGATAATAAAAACAATTAGCAAGGGGCACTGTTGAAGGACCAATATAATATTACAATTCAGAAGGCCAAAGATTAAATTCTGGATGTTTTCATTCTCAGTACCGCAGGTGAGGCTTCACCAGTGCTGAACAGAACAAAAAAATCACTTCTCTGATCTGTAAATGACACCTCTCTTAATACAACTCTGTATGCTCCTGTTTTTGTTTTTTGCTTGTTTGTTGTATTTTGCAACAAGGGCACACTGTGGGCTCATATTCAGCTTATAGTATACTTATGGTATAAGCCCCAGATCCTTCTTTGCAGTACTGCAGCCTAGCCAACCGTTCCACAGTCTGTATTTGTGCATACAATCATTCTGCCTTAGGTGTAGGACTTTGCATTTGTTCTGGTTGACTTTCATCTGATTGATTTGGGGCTATTTCTGCAGTTTGTCCAAGTTATTCTTGATCCTACCCCTACTGTGTCTGCAACTCCACACAACTTGGTGTCATCCACCAATTTGGTAAGCATGCACTCAGTCCCACCATCAAAATCATTAATGAAGATATTAAAAAATACCCAGGACTGGCCCCTGGGAAACCCCACGTGATCCAGTCATTGATGACTAGTTGTTGAGCACAATGATCCAATTAGTTTATATAATATATTAGTCCAATTAGTTATGTATTAATTATGTATTAGTCTGTAGTTTCCTTAGATTCTTAATGAGAGTATCATGTGAGACAGTATCAGAAGCCTTGCTAAAGTCAGATATATCATATCCACTGCTCTCTTCCCACCACAGGGCATCATAGAAAGAAATCAACTTGGTCAGATAGTGAATCCATTCACCAAACACAAACTGTTTCTGATTACCTTGTTCTCCTTCTGATGCTTCAAAATAGACTCTCTGAGGACCTGTCCCATAGTCTTTCAAGAAATTGGGGTCAACCTGACTGCTCCATAATTCCGTGGATACTTCTTCCTCCCTTTCTTAAAGGCAGGCACTATATTTGCCCTTTTCTAAACCTCCAGGATTTCACCCAAACTCCAGCCACTGCACCGCACTTTTACTAGTACTTTTACTACCACTTGACTACAGTTTGCTAATATTTGTGAATCCCAAAGGTTAACATTGTCATCAGGTTGCTTGAAGAGAGCTAGCATAATATCAAAGACTTATGCTTCAGTACTAGAACTCATAAGCATTTCCATGAAGTGGAGTGGTATACAATGACATAAAAGATAATGTAAGTTACATTCCTAGTTCAGGAAGTCTCCAGATCAGTATGTATGGCTAATCAAGTCCAACATGAATTTTGCAGAGAAATCAAGTCTCTCTCTTTTTCTGCCTCCAAAAATAGAAGGGCTGTTGGCCCTTTTGTTTAGTGTCTGGCATTATTCAGTAGAGGAGGTGGCATAGAGGCGATGGAAAACGGGATGCCCCCTGAAGAATTCAGTAGCAGACTATGGGATAGTTTAGGTTTATCCCCTTTTAGTACAGACAGGGGAAAGTGCTACATTTTGAACTCCTGAGCCCTTGCTCTTTTTTTCACAAGGAGAACCTTGGTATGCAGGGAGGTGAGAGCACACTGTTGACCCATCCTCTTGACAGCTGCAGAAAACCTACAGGCAATACAAAAGGTGCAGACAGTAGTGCAGCTCCCTGTTGTAACTCATAGTACTTTACAGCAAGCAGTATGAGTTACAGTGATACCTGAACCCAACATACATTCACTGTTTAGCCCTGGGGCTTTGAGGATTCTGCTGCAGTTTGAAGCAGCTGCAACTCTGCAGCTCCTCTCCCCTAGCCCTGCCCCTCTCCTTCAGAAGAGGTGGGGATGGAGGGAACAGATGGAGCTTGGTCTGGTAGGTTTTCAGCTGGTGCTGAAGGGCTGGTGTACCCCATTCTGAAGACAGTGCCAGGAGCAGGGCTGAGCTCTGTCATCCCAGCCCTGCTCCCAGTGCGCAGAGACAGATGTTAATGAAGGCACTCCATTTTGGAGTGTCTTCATCTGAAAACTCATGCAATGAGGGTTCAGATTGTCATGGGATCGGGTCCTTTCAAGTGCTCCGCAACCATGCATTTGTGTTTGACCATGGCTGTAAAATGCTTGCAGGGGCTAAATCAGGCAAAAATTGCCACTTCTGTCTTCACCTAAAATCTCCTAATGACCAATTGTGACAAATATGGTATCAACTTGTGGATAAAAGAGGTAGCTGCAGCTTTCAGAGTTATATGAAGGACAAGGAGAGATCTAGAAGCGGTAATAGTTTCCAGAATGATACCGAACATGGTTTACTCCTGCTTATGCTTGCCCCTAAACTTTGTTCATCTCTAGTTTGATTCAGCAATGTGTGGTAGTTAAATCCATTGCTGGCAGTGGAGAATAGTCATAGAATAGACACAGCTTTCAACTGAGGTTTATGTTATTTTACTTGTTCCTGAGATATAAATACAGCTAAACCCCTGGAAACAGAAAAGTTTGGACCCTGATTTACAGTCTGTGCACTCTCTTGAGGATGGGGAGCAACTCAGTTTGCATACATAGCAGTATTTTTTTGTTATTATTCTCTACCCTGTTAAGTGATCTGATTTCTCTCTCCATGTCTCCTCTTGGTTTTTTGCTATATTGTTAGGATTGAAGCTGTGCAAATGTTTCATTACAAAATCAAAATCACACAAAACTTGATGAGCTTCATATTACCTTATATATCGGGAAATCAGCCTAGGTTGAATCTCCCTTCTTAGGAAGGATTTGTGTTAGAAATCATGTGGAACTCAGCAGTACAGATCCAAAAGCAAGCACAACTCAGTGCTTTCATTCAACCTGAAACTCCTGGGGTGTCTCTGCACAGTTATGCAGAACAAAATAAAACCAGTTGTTTAGCTTACTGCAAACTGAAATCACTGAGCTTCACAAAGCTCTTAAGATCCTGCTTCTTCTTTTTGACCATCAACCAATTTTCCCCCTATATCTATAAATTTATGTATGAAGCAAAGCCAAGAAAAAACATTTCTTTTAGTGTTTCCGTTTGATTTTTCTTTTCCAGCCTCTTTCTTTCCTCATTCCTATTGTTTCCCTCTTTTGAAAATAGCAGCAATGGCGTTAATACGTGATTACACTATTAGAAACGTGCATCTAGTCAGTGGATTAGAATGGCTCCTTGGGAACCATTGCAAAGTATTTCCTATAGTAAATACATAATTATGAACTTGTTAAGAGAGACATTATTTACTAAGTAGTCCATTATGGCTCCTTATAGTCTACCCTTTGAGTAGCACTACATTTAGCGCTGTATTGATCAGCGATTGAGATACATTATGCTAGTGAAGTGGAAATACATCATAAATTATTTTAAAAGAAAATTATAGAAATGCAAAAACATCCCAGGAACTAGTAAAAATGTCTTTTGCTTTTGTTTTTGCTTTCATTTAGAAACAGGCAAGCCAAGTGTATTGTAGTTGCCATTAAATGGAATTGTACTGTAGGCTGAGAACATAGCTCAATCCAAAAATAATATTTTAAAATGGAGTTATACAAAATAGATGGGAATAAGTACTTATCAGAAAAATTCTGAAAGACTTTAAAAACAATTTTGTTAAGTGTGCAGAAGGATAATTATACAAGTATATTAATGATGAGCAATTCAAACACTTTACTAGAAAAGACCTACAGTCACAATATTGTTTTAGAAAATTTCAGAAGTAGTACCAGTCCCTTATGGCTTCAGCATTGTCCTCAAGATATTTGTACATGATTAAATATAAATCCTGAAAGAATAAATATTCCACATTTGGCTCACATGCGGCTCTACAAGGGAACCTCAGTGATATTACCGGTGCTGCATTTAATGGAATTATTTTATTCACAATAGCTCTTACAAATGTAGAGATTTGCCCACCATGCTTGTACCAACTGAGTTAAGGAGGGACATTCACTCTGTTGCTAGCCTGTGCCTCTAATTGTTCCATTCTTTGTATTAACATTAATTAGCAAATTCATTTTTCTCTCTCTCACGCATGGGACAGATTCAGTCAGGGTTGGGTCAGTAGGGAATTTAATTAATCTATCAGCAAATTGGATTTTTCATTATGTGTCCTTGCTTTGTTTTTTGAATTTTTTTGGTGGTTTATTAAAGTGTGTTAGTTTTCAACTACAATTCTCAAATGCAGACACTGACTGTTAATGGAAGGATATTGAACAGAAATACAGCATTTAAAAATGATATCAAAAGAGAGACTCAGTCTGTCTCACCGGTCATATGTAAGCAAGTACTTTTCTTAGTTGGAACTTTTTTTTAAAACTGTTGTAGGGTTGTGGTCCAGTGGGAATACTACTTTACAGTAAACCTGCCAATAGCTAGATGTATAAATGCCTCATATTTATGGCTTAAGTACAAAGGGTATCAGTGTGTGAGAATTCGATTCAACAAGGCTAATCTCAAATGCAATTAACGTTCACATTCTTTATGTGCCCCCATGGTAGTCTGTTTGCCCAAGGAATTTATTGGAAGTGATGCATTTAATTAAACTTCTTGCAACACTTGGGCAATGATATCATTTGGGCTACAAGGCACCACTTATGGAAAGGGAGAGAGGAATAGAACAATTGTATTTTTACATTCACTTTGTATTTCTTTAATATGAGGGTATGTGCAACTCTGTGGAGGGAGTATGCCAAATAAAGCACACAAAAAAAGAAAGCTTCCTCATGTTCTAGTGAGCCAAATAAGAGTCAGGAATGCTTTGTGCTTGTGTCAGTTTTGATACAGCACCAGTAACGTAATTTGCTGGATACTACATAAACAGAAGGAAGTGGGCAAGAAAAATTATTAAACTTCTGGTAAGACAAAAATAAGATGTGCAATTTCACTGGATTTTTCTGTGGCTAGTAGAAATATTTGTGCTGTATGTAGTTTCTGTTTCTTATGATTCGTTCTTGGTGTTCTGCAGCTTTTATTAGAGAGAAACCTCCCCCTCTGGGTACATACAACTGTTTACAGTTACATCTACCTAATCAGGGTTAGGTCCATCTAAATGCCCAATCATGAAGGCATTTGTATGGCTTAAATCTCCAAAAAAATGGCATGTTCTGAGGAGATGCACTGATTTAGATTAAGATTGGGTTAACCCAACCTAAGAAAAGGTTAATCCAATCTCACAAATGCCTGCCCACATTTGCAGTGCAACCCTGAGGCTGGGAAAGTTCAGCTGCTCACCTCAGCCCCAGAGCTGCACTATTCCCACCCCTCTGACCCTAACTGGGCTATTTTTAGCCCCATGACCTCCACCCTGACCAAGGAACCCGCCCCCCCCCCCAACTGTAAACCCATCAACCCCTCCTGTGGATGTGCCAGCCCCTCCAATGCCACCACCCCTGAGGACCTATTAACCTCCACCCAATTCTGCTCACCCCTCCCCTACCTCAAGTTACTTATTCTAGTTTCCCCACATAGTTCCTGGGAGCAGTGAGTGGCTCTGCATGGCACCTATAGTCCATTTTTATGTGTTTTAAAACAAGCCACATGAATATAGACCAAGTGTGGCAAATTTATGCACTCACAGCTACAGAGAGATCAGACATTTTGTGTCAAATGCAGCCCACTTCAGAAAAGACATTGCACATTCTCCTAAAAAACCCTTTAAAGTGTTTATTTCTTTTTTGGTAGGTCCAGTTTGCACTGCTTTTCTTCAGTTTATTATTACCTTATGCCATTCATTTCAACAAATATTTTCATATTCTAAGAATCATATCCAAACTTGTGAACAAGGTATCTTAACAAGGTTTTAAGCACTCACATATCACAGGAGCCCTGCTCAGTTAAAATATGTACCTTCATAAGAGGACTCTGGGCCTTGGGGTATATGTAGGTAGATGAAACAGGGGCCCTAAATTGAAGTGGTGGTTTTTAAAAACACCACTTCAGTTTGGGGCCGATTAAACCCCACATGTCACTAACACACCCAATGTACCTGCCTCTCCCATGGCAGCTGTAGGGGCAGCAAACTAAAACTCTTCAGAGCAAACCTAAACTCAGAGGAGTTTTAGTTTGCTGTGCCCCAAGTCATTTAAGGCACATTACACTGCCAAATTTCCTACAGCAGCTGGAATTAATGTGTAATACGCCACCGAGGTGTGTAGACACTGACACCATTAAAGCAGTGCCTGCTTTAAAGTGTCATGCACACATGCTCCTCATTTCATCTACAAATGGCCTTGAATATCAGGTAGAAAGAGGCACCTAAAGTTAAGAGAAGGGAGGGAATTGAAAGACCCATTCTCCCACTTTGTTCACAATTTTTCTTGGCCATCTGGCTAGCATATCAGGAAAAAGGACCCTGAAGTCAGCTTCAGCCATTCCCCTTCTTCATTTCCCTGGCCCCAGATTGTGCTAAAGGTATTGCATCTTCTAGTTGATCTATCTGTCCAGCCTGCTCTTTCTTCCCTTGCAGCAAACTGGACTAATTTCATCTTTCTGAGTTCTGTAAAATAATGAAGAGGAATATAAAAATAAAAGGATATCTTGGGAAAATGTCAGTTCCCACAACCATATAATCACACAGACCGACAAGCCATAATCAAGATGACTGAGGCAACACACACCACTCAGATGCTAGGATTCAATTTGGTTTCTTTGGTGACTCTACATGGCATTGAAATGTCTAGACATTAGGCTCCTTGTTCTATATGGCAGTTTAGTTTGATCAGGCTGGACCCCCAGAAGCCCTATACAGAAAAACATCAGAGGTACCCAAGAGCAATGCACACTCAGGTGCTTAGGCACTTTATACAAGGAATAGAGTGAGTGGTGCAGGAATCTCAGGAGCCCAGAGGTAGCGTATATGAAACACTACTCTTGTCAGGATCATAGCTAAGTGATACTGGCCATTCATTATAGGTTTCTGTTCACAATGCCAAATTTCACTTCCAAGGTCAGCTCCCTAATGTGCAAGGGTCATGGAGCAGGAAAGAGAACAAACCACAGAAGCATGCTTCTGTGTCCCGGGGAAAAGGGCATTCCCAAAGAAAAGGGGAGTTCAGGGGTTCATGTACATACCACAATTTTTGCCTTTTCATGTGCTGCAACTGTGTCTGTTTGCACAAGCAGGATTTCCTGACACTTTAAAAGTCTTTCTTGTGCATTAAACTAAAACTCCTTGGACATAGTTTAGTTTGGCTCACAAGAAATTCAAGTATCATGTCCATGGATTCATTGCGTGCAAATACAGAGGTACTCAAACATGTGTAATGAGCTTCTTTTTCCAGATGGTACTGTGACTTTTTTGTAGACCCTTTGAATTGCTTCTACTTTTGAATTGTTTCAGATTTTTTTTTTTCCTTGTGTGGCTTGCTGGCTCCCTGCTTCCACAGCTGCATGGTAGGGCACAGGCATGGGCACGGAGTAGGTGGGGGGCCCTGGGCTAGGGGACAGCAATGAACTATCTTGCTCTCCTGCAGTGCTGGCCAGGGACCTGGCTTAATTAGTTTGAAAACCTGGTGTGTGTAAATACAGATGACACACTCCAAGGCTTAATTCGTTTGTAAACCTAGTGCATGTAAACACAAATGCACCACTCCAAAATAAACAAGTTTAAATTTTATAAACCTATTTAATGAGGATTAAAACCCATGCTATGTACAGGTACCCCAGAGTTCCAATCCCTACTGCCAGAGTTATTTCCAGTGACTGTCTAATGTAAAATGTTGTCTTCCTGGCATCATGATTTTTGCATTCTTGGCAGCAACTGGCTCAGTTCCAAAAGGAGGGTAGAAAGTGTTCTGCTGGAATCTATTCCACAACCTATTTCTTAGGACATTTTCCTTGGATTTAAGGGCTGTGGATTCAAATCACTGCAATATCAGAAGGGCTTAGAATCCATAGCTGCATGTATATGCCCTGGGGGTTTACTTTGGTTTTATTCTCCTTAATTGAAGCAGTGGGTTTTTTAAGATACTGCTTCGATTTAGAGAGAATTAAATCAAAGTAAACCTCTGTGGCATTTACACAAGGGTTGGGTCCAATCCTTACCTGCCTCTCTGGCAGCTGCAGAGCAGCTGCTGGCAGGCTGAGTGGTCACTGAGCTGCAGAGGAGCTGGTGCTTCCCCCTGTGGCAGCAGTGGCACCCTCCAGGCACCATCCATCCCAAGCAGTCCCAGGGGGCACTGCAGCCATGGAGGGAAGCACCAGCTCCACTGCAGATGCAGAGGGGAGCACCAGGCCCCCATACAGCTCAGGCAGGAAATCAGGCTCTGGCGAGGAAAATAAAGAAGATGAGGCTCACTGCTTTTTTATTTTTTTCAGTGGAGCCTGCCTGCACAGGCTGCTGCTGGGCTGCCTGCACAGCCCCTGAGCTTCACGAGGACCAGTGCCTCCCTCCACATCTGTTGCACTTTGTTAGGTAACAAACTAAAACACCTCAGGTATTTTATTTGCTACATCCCTGTAACAGGTTGCCATCCCCATCAGCATTCTAGTGGCCTCTGAGGGGCACTCAAAGTTCCTTAATACTTCACTTCTGTATTTTGGCTTGTATCCTGCCTTTACTTTCCTGCCATATCTTGATGTAAATATTGTTTAGATGGGTTTTTTTGTTTGTTTGTTTGTTTTACACAAGTGGGAGACTGCCTGTTGTATTTCTATGTTGGAGTTCTCAGCCACCACAGGCTTTTCCCCTGTCTTGCTCTAGCTAGCCACTTTCACGTTGTGCCCCTAGGTACCAAGTTGTTGGGTCTTCTGCCTCCTCAGGCTTGGCCCCTTTCTTGTAGCTCAGGCTACTAGCCAAGATCCACCTACTGGGACCTGGCTTCGAAGTCCTGCAGCCAGCTCTGGGCCACCAGCCCTATACAGCTGCACCCACGAGAGCACTGGGCCCTTTGGCCTTTTATGACTACACCCCAAGGCACTAATGAGATCTTCTTTTCCCCTATAGCCTTGACCACAAACCACCAGTTTATTAGTCAAACATAAACAGTAAATCCATGGACTATAAAAAAATAAAATTAAGAAACGCAGCATGCCAGGTCACATTTTCCATGACTCTGCTTCTGCTTCCCACCATTTGCTATGCTTATTCTTGTAAGGCTGCCACAACTTCTCTGGGAATCATCAGGAGCTCACCCCTTCTGCCACCATCCCCCCTTTTGCCAGCTCAGCCCAGGGTTTTTATAGTTCCAGCCTTCCACCTCCTGGTCACCTGACTAGCTGCCAAGGCTCAGCTTTTAACCTCTACCCTGCCAGCAGGCTGTGCCCAGAAAGTTCTGGTCTTAAAGAGACCAGCCTGCTTCCTGGTAACAGGGCTAGGGTTCCCTGTTACAGTCCCAAAGGCATTTAAAGCACAATATGCTGCTGAAAGTATAAACAGCAGCACCATTCAAATGCAATATGCTGCCAACAATGTAAGCAATGTAACAGCAACACCATTAAAGCAGTGCAGAAGGGTATTTAAGCCACTTTAAAGGCCAATCTCCTTCTTCTTGGGCCAGTGCTTTAAAAATCAAACTATTAGGTAAAAGGTGAATTATAGCAGCACTACCAACCACAAGTAGACATTAGCACTGATATGGGTTAGGCATGGGGTTTTATGCACTTCCTGGCAGATGCCTCTCTACAGACAAGGGCAGAAGGTGCTTCCAATTGGCAATGTGTAGGGGGTGCACACAGGTGCACGTAAACCCCCTAAGATTGGACATGCCCCCCCCCGAGAGAAGCACTTCCAGGTTTGCCACTGATCAACCCAGCCACAAGCTGCTACTGCAGGGGGGAGAATGGGGCTCCTGCCACTGCACACACTGCAGGGGAGCCAGGAGAGGGGCAGCACTTTCCCTCAACCCCTTGGCTCCAATGTGCCATGGCCCTGGATGAGCCTCTGGGCTCTGATTGGCCCAGCACCATGTGCCTCATTGCCTGGCCCACCCAGCAGCGAGACATACATGACACCACGCTGCTTTCATAGGCTGCAGCGAGCCACAGAGCAGGTAGGGCCCAGCTTGCCTCAGAGCTACAGCCTGCCCTTGCCCCATGCAAAGATCATGGAGGGCCACTTGGCCCCCTGGCACTGTGACTCTGCAGGAGCCACCGGGGATGACTTAGGTGAGGCGGGGGTCCCAGGAGCTCCATCTCCTCTGGCCCAGCAGTGCAGTCAAGGCTGGCCTTGCTCCAGCTCTGCCCCCCCGGACCATGTGGGGCTGGGGCCAGACCAGGACTGGTGTGGGGAAGAAGTCAGCAATCAGGGCCAGTGCAGGGGTGGGGGGCAGTGGATGCCAGCACCCGGCAATGCCCCCTGGTGCAGGGGAAGGAGCAGCCACATGGGTGCAGTGGACCCTGGTCCTAAGCCTGAGGCCTGCCTGGTGCCAGCCCCAACCTCACTCTCTCCCCCCGCCATAGCCCTTTCCCCTCCCCTGCCCCTACCTCTTCTCCCACAGACTTTTGTGTGTGTGGGGGGGGGGGGGTGCTCAGCCCCCCCCCCAAAAAAATTCATTCCATCCCTGGCCCCCTGGTCAGCAATCAGTCACTGGTGCCCCACCCCCCCAGTATTAGGAGGCACCACTCACCGTTGGTGCTTCCTGAATACAATTTGAATTGCAGCTGAATTTAGGAGGGAGATGAATGCTATTGTGCAACGTCTGAATAGTGCCTGTAAATATGCAGAAATTATAACACAGTAGTTTCCAACCTATTTTCATTTTTAGACCCCTAAAAAAATTTGAAAGGTGGTGCGGACCTCTTTGGAAATTGTAAATAGTGGTACAGACCCCTTTGGATTGTAAGTGGTGGTAGTCACATACTTTTACTTGGTCATACTTTTGCGGTAGTCACATACTTTTGCTTGGTGGACCCCTTAGACATAGTCTGCAGACCCCTAGGGACCAGAGGTTAAAAACTACTACTACAGTGTATATATACATGGGAAATTTTGAAGTCTAGAATTTAAGCAGCTAATAAATCCAGGAATCTAAGGAGTTTTGTGGCTGCTGCTGCAAGGCCAATTTTAATTATTCTTTGGAATTTAAACAGCTTAAAATTCCTTAACTTAAACTTTGCTGAAGTCCCATACAGGTGTCCTAATCAGAGCCATCATTTCAAGTTCTTCACAGGTTCAGGCATTGACTTACACTCTGTTCACATTCCTAGGGTTATGTTTGCAACCCGAAATACCAGAAAACGAATATTTTTAGGACAAATAAAATGAATGCCAAGATTATGGAACACAATTTTGAGTCAAATGGTCAGTTCTACAGTGAGGAAATACAGAAGGTTCTGTGCAGTCTTTTTCTTTATGAATATAATAACAATTAATGATTTGTGGAGGATAAAAAAGATTCTAAATTTTGACTAGTTGTATGCAAGGTGGAATAGTCACTTTCCAAAAACAGATGAAGACACGATCCAGAAATATTAACCGGCTATTAGGTGAGTTAGCAACAGCGACAAACATTAAAAGACTATTTCCAGAACAAATTTATTCCTCCTGCATAGCCTTTAAAAAAAAATGCCAGAAGGGAAAAATTTAACAAACCCTAACTACTCATATATTTAAAAAAAAAAACATGCTGACATAGCGTACAAGAAAAAAATCAAAATAAAAAGGAACAGATTTTGTTATGGTGTTCTAGATCTGAACCTTTATAATTCACATGGGAGTTCCTTCAAACATAACCGGAGGAGCATGTACAAACAGTGGTTAAGCAGCACTAAACAAGCTGGGCTTTCATTTCTCTGCAAATCTGCCTGGACTCAGTTGGAAACCTGGGTGGATCATCTTGACTAATATGAATGCTTTCACTTCTATTGCTGTCATAGCTGTGCTGTGTTCACAAAACAGAATACCCTGGAGAGCTATTTGCAGCTTTAAAATGCCACATTTTAAAAGGCCAGTTACTGTAGGGTGGGGGGAGGTTAACAGGAAAAGAAACATGAAGATTATTTTCCTTCTTTAAGAAAGTCTCTTACTACTTCATTTTAGAATAATAATTATAATAATAATAGGATTAGGATTAAAGAGACAATAACAAATGAGAATGCATGTGCTAATTGCAACCCAGACTGAGTCCATACATCTTGCCATGTGTAAGCGTGCTAGCATTCCATCAAACCACAGAGCAACACTGACAGGAGGGTTATAAGGTATCCTGCAGCCCCATTACTTGCGCTGTTTGTTCATTGTGCAGGGACGATGAATGCAGAATTTGAATAAAATATTTTTTAGATGCCAATAGGCAAATCTGAAATTACTTTGAAGCAGATGGTTATTTTTATCTTACTCATTATTTTCACCTCTGCAAAATACTGTCTATGCATGATTAGCCAGGTTCCCCCGTCTTCCGCCTTGGAAAAATTTGTAGTTTTAAATCACCTTTGTACTTTTTTAATGTACAATTCTGGGCTTGAGTGCAATTAAGGGTTGCTCCTAAATTCCTGTAAATTGCACCATCTCTAGGAGGGCAATGTGATCCAGCCTTGCTATCCTGGCTAGAACATACCATTTACTGCAGGGCAAAAGAACAGGCTTGTATAGAGCCATTTTTTTAAAGCTATACTGGCTGTAGAAATCCCCTACTTCAACAATCTGTAGTTATTATTTAAATCCTTTTGCTTATCCTCCATCATCTCTGAAATAGCATAAGGAGGCCTTATCATATGTAAGAACTAAGGCTACAATATTTTGCCCTTCTTTTCTGTTGTGCACACACACAACTAGATCTCACTTTTTCTAAGAAATAAATGAAAAACATATTTTTTTGTTACTGAGACCCTACAATGAGGCTTAAGGCATGTCTATATGGAAAAGTTAACAGGCATAATTATATCAGTCTAATTATACTAGTACAATTCTCTATGTGGGCATTTTTACTATGAAGTTAGTTTCCACGTAAAGAACGATATTGCTATAATTATTCCAGTCAATTGACTCATGTAACCAAGCCATTAGTAGCATGAGGAAAGAAAATATGAGCTTTAGGAAAGCCATCTGTTTATTTCATTATTTTCTGTCAGGACTCTTTGGATTCATGCTGAGAAGAAGTACATAGAATTCATTTAAGGAAATATGTATGTCTAAGGGATGTGAGCAATTGATTAGTTTCCAAATAAGACAGATGTTCAGCGTAAGTATTGGGTCTGATACTGATGGACATTCATTATGTCTCTTAAAGATGATTTACAAAAGGAAAAGCTGATCTTTTTGCATGTGTGTACATTCTAAAACAATAATATTTATTTTAAAGTACCAGTGTCAGTTTATTCTTACATAACAATCTTGAATTATAGTTTGCATTCACGGCCTATGTAGAATTCTTGAATACGCAGGTTAGGCATGCTAGTAAGTTAATTATACAGTATTTAGCTCTCCTTTAGCACTAGTCCTGGTGTTAATAGGAATATCTGCAAATCTGCCTCTCCAGAACAAAAAAAAAGATAATTTCCCAAAGCTCAGAATAGTGCAACCCTACCTTTCCACACGCCAATCCTTTTTCCTTATGAAAATATCCTCCGTGTGGTGATTTATTTGCATAGTGCGTTAACAGCAGGGATCTGGGGTTTCCACTTCCCACAGGAAAATGGAGTAAAACACGGATTTTTCCTTTTACCAGAGGAAAATGCAGATTTCTCATTTTACCAGAGAAACCCATGGGTGTTTCAGTTTTGCAAAGAGCTCTCTGCAGGCTGGCAGAGTTCCAGCCTGCAAAGGACTGGAGGGAAGAGGAGGAGGGCATTCAGACAGGGAACACTATACATGCACATGGCTGCCAGGCAGCCTGGAGAGCAGCTCCCGCAGATAAGGGCACAGGGGGATTGAGGCCCCATAGGGAGGGAGTTAAGGGATCTGGGCGGGAGTGGGGCTGGGGCTGCTGCATGGGCTTGAACCCTGGGGCCACAACACAGAGCTGCAGGGCCCCAGCCAGGAGCAGGACTGCTGCATGCACCCCCAGGAGGGCGGCGGGGGGCCTTGCCCCCCCCAGATCTTTGTGCAGAGTGGGGATAGGCATGGGCTGCCCTCTGCAGGCTTGGGCTCCTGCCCTGATGCCCTCCCCTGGGGCCTCCACAGCCTGGTGGATGTGACCCAGCACTGCAGGACACAGTGAGGGCACACAGGGATCTCATTGCCACACAGCAGGCACCCGCCCCTGCCTTGCACACAGATCTGAGAGGCACAGGTCCGCCCTGAGCTCCTGGGAATGCACCCAGTGGCATGGAACTGCCCCCACCCCAGCCCACAGCAGGCAGGCAGCAGGGGTGGGAGGAGCAGGGTGCTCTGCTTCACTGCAGCATCCACCACCTCCTGATGGGGGCTTGGCAGGGTGGGAGTCACCAGCAGGGCCAGCGGAGGCTGTGGGAGGGAGTGAGGAGCCTTTTATTTTAATCAGATATTGGGGGGGTTATCAGAGAATTCGCAATTTTTTATGTGGGAAACCAGGTAAACCTGGTTAACAGTCTGCAACTTCAGTATCCTTAGAGAAGGAGAAATGAACCCAAGATATGACAACATGAACCAGTGCCATCTAGGCCTGATGGTTAAGTATAGGGTCTACTAGTGAATATGCCCTAATATAATGCTTCTTAGACTTTTTTAGAGTCAAGGAACCCCTTATTAAACTGAAGGCACTCCTCAGAAAATGCCAGTTCTTAGTTTTCAGTCCTTTTTTGACTACAGGAAAAATTAGAGCAATTCTTCTCTGGCAAATAACTCTGAAAGACCACCACAAATCAGAATGGACTCCCATTTGAATTCACTGGTTTATCTTGTGAATCATGTATGGGTGTTCCCCCTAGTTGCTGCCCCAATCCTTCCAGGCTCTTGCTCCTGCCTCCCAAGGTCTCACTCTGCTTCCTCACCTGCCATGCTTTGTTGTTGAAAATAAACGGGGCTGCCCTCAGAGGCAGATGAACCTAAGTGCGCTCTCTTCCTCTTTTCCAGTATTCACTTCTTCAGTCCCTATGAACCTTAAGATCTAAATCTGTGGCCTCCTTCAGACACACCCATGCCTCACAGGCATTAGTCACAATCTGGTTCTTCTGTAGCGTCCTCATCTCTCTGGGCTTCGGCCCCGCTTTTCTCTGGCTTCAGGCTTCCAGCCTTGGCCACTGACGTGGACCTGACTCTCTCAGCCTCGGCTTTCTCTGGCTATCTGGTCTTCAGGACCTTCTGCCCTGTCTTGTGCTCTGTCTCCACCAAGCATCCCCATCCAGAACAAGGCTGCTTTTAGTTCAGCACAGTTGTCCCTGGTGTCTCTAGCCCAGGATAAGGTGGTTTTCAGCTCTGCCTCCTTGTACAGTGTCTGAACTTCTGCCTCATCCAGCCTGCCTAGAAGGGCTGGATGCTGGATGCTCCTGTAGTGGTCCTGTGGCCTCCAATCCACCCCTTACAGCCACATCTGGTCCTTAAGCACAGATAAAACACATGCATCCTGCATTCACAAGCTCACCTCCTGCAAACTATAAGTCCAAAGGCTAAATCTGTCTTACCCTAAGTTTCTCTGAAGTCCGCTTTCCTTTGGGAGCTCCTTTCCCTGCAGCCTGCAAGGCCTGACTGCCAGTTTGGGCTCAAGGATGGTGCTTATGGGTCCAGGAGTCCCACCCCCTTTCAGTCACCTGGCTTCCCCTTCCAGCCACACACAGGGGTCTCTAATCTCTTAATCAACGGCCAGCTAGCATTCCTGCACTCCATCCTCCTAAAGTGACAGGAGCCCCAGCTCCCTGGTGTGGGTTCATTCTGTCTGAACAGGAAACTCACTTTGCAAATGTTCCTCATGGTCCTCTTTTGTGTTTGAGTAATAGGATTCAGATCCCCTATTACAAGGAGTATGCACACCTAAGAGTGCTAATATTGCATAGCACCCTGTGGCAGCCTTAAAAGGATCTCCCAGTACACCAGGTAGAGAATCTCTGTTCTAATGGACTACAAATGCTATTTAATCCTGGGAGACAATAAGGGCGCATATTGTTTATGCCTGTATAAATCAAGGTTAGTTTGAATTGTATAGAAAACTAACAAAGCTTTTGAGAAAGTGATGTAATTATGTGCCTTTGACTTTGGTCCTTGGAAAACATGTAGCCATTTGAACCTGCTTCAATTAATCTACACAGGAAATGAGGCTCTACACATCATTAGATTTCATTAGATTCTTGCCCAATGCAAAAGTTGATAGTTAGTTGAATTAAGCTAATTGGACAAGAGAGGGTTGACACAGTTTAGCCAAGGAATAGACATAGAACAGTATGAATATGCCATCTATGCAACAATCTGAAATTGTCTTGCTGGTTCCCCATCTCCACAAAATCACATATGACAAAACAATGCATTGCTTACACTACTGAACATGAGTAATCATGTTCCAGATACACATGAACAATGATCAATAAAATCATACCTTTCAACTTTGTTTATGGGAAGGAATGAAAATAATGCCACCTCAGTCTCACAAAACCTGCTGCACAGCACACTTCAGCAAAACGTTAACACTGATTGCTAAGAAATTCACCAGGTTGTGTCTCATAACCAAAAATCCTGCAATTAAGATGTGACTAAACAAAATACAAATAGTATAAGATATAGAGCAAATTGTGGCTGAAGTCATTCAAACCCATGGTTAGCTCAAAGAGTGATAGGTATTATGGATTGTGGTGGTGTCAGCATGAGCTACTAAATGCACCTTCTCTATCTTCTTTTATTTTATGTGCCAAACACAGAAATGCAGTGGTAAGGCTGCTCCAGGAGTTCCCCTCTGAGACTGCTCATAAGGCCTCCATCTCTAGAGTGCTAGAGAGCAACCATGGGAATTCTCCTAGAGCAGTTCAAAGACCCGTTTCCAGGTTTGATACATACAAGTATGAATGGGTGGGCAAAGCATACTTGAGAGCCAACACACCTAGCAGCAGCAGAGATGTGGTGTAAACATACCTTTAGCAAATATGCAGCTCTTTACATGTGGCAGCAACAAAGATCTTTGGCCTAGAACTAAAACAATAGAAAATGGTTCTAAACCCTATAACTTACCTGAGTAGAAGAATTACCACTCACAATATGCGTGTATATGTTATAGCAAGTACTTGTACTGAAAGCTCAATCTCAATAGTCCGTTTCAAATCCAAATCATTAATATTGGTGCATGCTAAAGCTACTTTAAGCACCCATAAAACGTAAGACCTCTACTTATTGATTTAATGCTACATAAATCAATATCCTGTATGTACCTGTACTAATTAAATAATATTGCTATACCAGATTTAACCTTGCTTGTGTACCGGAAGATATTTAGCAACATTATAACAGATCCCACTTCTATATCTATGTTTTTTGAATATATGAGGCTGCCTCATTTAATAATACTGGGAAATACCTGCATAAATCCCCATGCACACATATAGAATAGACTCCTCAGTTTATTGTTACAAGGAATAAGATGGTATTACTAAACTAAAATGAACTCATAAAATATTAATTACAGATTGATTTAATTTAGTTGGAATAGCACATTAATGTTTTCATCTGGCAGGAGTTGGCTTTTCTATTGAAATTGTGGGGGAAGAAAAATGTGGGACAAGTCATAAATGCAGCAGTGAAACATCTTCTAACTTTTCACTTCGAAGGACCTGGGTTCAAATTCGAAAGACCATAATTTAGTCATGACAATCTGTGGCTTAATAGATGTTTGTCTATATCACAAAACAGCCACGCAGTTGGCACCTTTGATCAAGAGAGACCCACAACATTGGATATCAGAGTTTCCACGTCAAGATTGCATTGTATTGAGAGAGTTATTAAAGGCAGAGTTTCTCAAACATTTCAAAGTTTGAGGTTAGGAAAATGAAGCCAATACAACACTATCTTCACCATATGTTGTTAAAGACTTACTCTAAGTGAGCCAACATTTGAAGTAGAAAGCCAAATTCTTCAATCTTTTTTTCCTCTGCTCCTACTCTACCCTGTACAAATGTTGGGGAAAAGTTAACATACCTATTTCTGCAGCACGCTGTCACCTTAGCATTAAAACTAAGTTACAAAGCAGTGAAAAGGAGGAGAACCCACCTTTCACTTGAATTAGCTGTTTTTGAGGTATTTGGACAGGCTGGCTTTGAGTCACACTTAGATGCTTCAAATAGGATCTGACTCACAGAATATCACATAATATTAGGTTTCTTTCTTCTCTGATACATTGCTTACGACATTCAATGGTTAACAGGACAGACACTGAAAGTATCAGCTTTGGCATTTGTGTTAGCACCCACTGAAATGAATGGGTCATACAAGTCCTTTAAGACCTTTTATATTCCATATACACAGAGCTCCTTTGCACCAGATAATAGCCTAAAATACCTTTTAAAGAACAGCTGTTCTGCACTGTCTCCCTGTGTAACAGGGCCCTGACTGAGACCCTGTTACTCAAGGGATGTGGACAGCTGAAAACAATTACAACTCGGGGTGGGCTCCACCCAAGGAGAACCAATGAGGCCTGGACCTGAAGGATAAGAGGGAGAGAAGGTGAAGGAGAAATTGCCTTCAAGCACAAGAGGACAAGCTCAGGGTTAATCAAGACCCCAGGAGAAGAAAAGAAGTGAAAAAGATTCTGATCTGTGCTACCAGAGAGAGCCATGAGGTTGGGACTCCAGAAGACAGGTCAGATGCGAGATGGACAACTGACTGGGTAATCTGTGAGTCAGATGGACAACTGGCTGTGTTTTGGTGAGTGCAGGGAGAAGTGGAGCCGCACCGCGGACTGGAGCCGCAGCCAGCATTAAGGATCGGGGAGGCTACGTCAACCTGAAAGGACAGTGGGAAGGACGACCCCTGCCCAGACCCGTAAAGAGTCTGGGTGAAGCCAGAACCCTCCCCCCCAGGTAGAGAGAGGGCCAAGAGGGCAAGCCCTGACTGTGGAAGAGCCATGAAGCCTGCACACCGGCTGCCAGAGAAAGACGCAGGTGGCGGCTGTAATGAGCTGCTAATGAGATCATTAGCAGCGGATACCAGGACTTTGCGTGGTACTTACTGATTGTATTAGTGCACCAGGACCAGCCAGGAGACCTGGGGGGAGATCCCTGAGATCGGTCTGTCAGACTGCTTCCTCCTCCTCCAAAGGGGGTTCCTGTAAATAATAGAAAGAAAAGAGCTGAATAAAAGCACCTCCTTTATACCCGATCCAGCATGGTTCTTCCCACAGGTAGTCCCTCAAATAACACCCCCTTCCCTCCCTATTTCTATTAAGATCCAAGTCATGCCAGGTGAGAATCAAGAGGCTTGGTACTCTGCACAGACCTGCTGACAAAGTGGTGCATTGGCCAGGAACCTGGATGGCTGTGTGGACACTATGGATACACAGGTTCCCACAGACTGGCAGCAGGTGCACAGCCTCACACTGAGGTTTCTCCAGAGTCAGCAGGCTCAATTGGAGGAGATGGTGAGAATGCGGAACCAGGAGACCCAGCTGTGGGCCTGTCAGCAGGATCTTTGTGAACAGGTTACAACCCAACAGACCTCCATGGTAAGAGAAGGGGGCAGGCAAGGACTGCCCTGGATGATGGGGGAAGATGACATCGAGGCCTAATTAGAGGCATTCAAATGGGTGGCAATGGCTGCAAAATTGGACCCAGGGAGTTGGGCTGTCAAGTTGGAGCCACTCCTCATTGGCCCGGCCCAGGCCACCTACCAGGCCCTCAGTAGGACCGAGGCATGAGACTATATGAAGGTGAAATCTGCAATCCTGTATCGATTAGAAATTTCACCAGAGACATACCGGCACAAATTCAAGGCTGAGAAGGGACCCGAAGGGGGCCAGCCCCAACTGTTAGCCCAGACACTCTGAGACCTAGCGGATTGATGGTTAATACTTGAAGGAACATACTTCTCTGGAGATAGTAGACAGGATAGTGCTGGAACAATTTTTAACAGTTCTCATAGGTAGTGCCCAGGGGTGGGTCTGGTGCCATCAGCCTAAGACGGTGGAGGAGGCACTCCACCTAGCAGAAGAGTATCCCGCAGAAAAGGGGGAAGGAGAAATACCCAAGAGAGAAAAAAGCGGCGGGCCAACTTCTGCCCCTGGCTGAACACCACTGCCCCTCCTAGGCGAGGAGAGGTCATACAAAGGGAGGTACACACAGAGAGCTACCTCAAAGTGAGATGTTACCAGTGTGGGGAGAAAGGTCTCATTTCATTTTGTCCTAAGGCAGTCCATGATCTCAGTCCTAGAATGGAAAGGCACGACGAGAAAATGGACTGCGGTTTTGGCCAGCATCGAGGCCCTGCTCACAAAAGCAAGCCGGTAGTGGAGGTCTGAGTAGGTAACACAATTATACCAACTGTAGTAGATACAAGATGCTTCCGATCTATGGTACACAGTGATTTGTTGCCTCCGCATCTAGAGAGCCCCAGCACCCCAGTCACCATGATATGTATGCACAGTGTGGTCTACACCTACCCACAAAGAGGGCTGGAGCTCTCAGTACTAAGACGGATGGAAGAGATCCGGGTCAGGATAGCCAAAACCTTGCCTTGTCCAATGCTGCTGGGGTTGGATTGGCCACACCTGGGGGAGGTAGTTCACCTGCGGATGCTGGACATACCCAAAGAGGGTGAAGGGAGACCCCAGACCCTCTGCTTCAGGGACGTGGAAAAAAGTTTGAACATTGATTGGGTGATGGAAGAAAGAAGCTTGAGCCAAGAACAACGATGAGATCCCTTGTTCCACAACTTATGGAAATCCCAGCATGAAGAGCTTGAGGGAGTAACTGGGAACGCCCCGAGACCCCCCCTAGAACCCCACGTTATGAGGTAAGAAGGGGTCTACTTTACTGGGTAGAAGACCTGGAAGAGGAAGGAGAGAAAGTCCAGATCCTGGTACCCTGGAGATACTGGGGGGGGCTTGTTACGGGTCGCCCATACCCTGCTTATGGGAGGACACCTGGGGCGTGATAAGACAGAGGCCAGACTCAAACAAAAAAATCTGGCATATATAAAATGAAAGATTCTGCGCAGAATGTCCAGAATGCCAGAAGATGGGGGGGGGGGGCGTAAAATCAGCGAGAGTCCCTTTAGTACCCATGCCACTGATCAAGCGTCCGTTCGACCGTATCACCTTGGACATAGCTGGGCCCTTCCCATGTAGCAGGGCAGGATAACAATTTATTCTGCTGATTATAGATTATGCCACTCGGTTTCCCATTGAGATCAGTGACAGCCGCAGCAATAGTTAGCGCATTACTGCGATGGTTTGCCTGGGTGGGGATACCCCGGGAGATTTAAACCTACAGGGAAAGAATTTTATGTCCAGAATTCTAAAAGGAATTTGCCAGGTGCTGAAGATAAAGCAGTTATGCACCTCAGTATATCATCCCCAGATGGATGGGCTGGTAGAGCGGTTTAACTGTACCTGTACCCTTAAGGGAATGCTCAGGGCATGTATACAAGGCGATCCCCAGGAGTGGGACACCCTGTTGGCCCCATTGCTCTTCGCTATAAGAGAAGCCCCACAGGCCTCAATGGGATTTGCCCCAATTGAATTAATTTATGGTCACAGCCCACAAGGGTTGCTAGACCTCATATGTGAAGAATGGATGCAAGAGCAGATGGACCCATCCCAGCCCCAAGTGGTGGGGGAGTTTCAAGAATGATTACAGAAGGCTCAGGAGATAGCATAGAGACACATTAGCCAGAACCAAGAGAGGCAGAGGCAACAGTATGACTCTCAAGCCGCCGAGAGGGAGCTGCAGGTAGGGGGACTGGATGGTGGTGTTACTCCCAGATAATACCCACAAGCTTATGGCCCAGTGGCAAGGGCCCTTTGGGGTGACACGCCGTACAGGACCAGTGAATTACAAGGTCTTACAGATGACACCAACACGACAAAGACAAATTTATCACATCAACCTCCTGAGGAAATGGCGCCAGGGAGAAGGGTGGCTGGGAGAACTGGAGGATGAGATGGAAGGACGGAATGAAACAGTGGTGCGAGACAGTGGTGCGCCTGAGAGATGCCCTGGGTAGACGGCCAATTAAAGACTACCCAGGAAGCTGAAATAAAAACCCTGATAGCCGAGTTCCAAGACATGTTCAAAGAAATACCGGTGGGGATGGGACTAAGTAGTTGGAGGGGGAGGTACGTGGGAGAGGGAGAGAAGGCGAACGAGAAATTGCCTTCAGGCACAAGAGGACAAACTCAGGGTTAATCGAGACCCCAGGAGAAGAAAAGAAGTGAAAAGGATTCTGATCTGTGATACCAGAGAGAGCCATGAGGTTGGGACTCCAAAAGACAGGTCAGATGCGAGATGGACGACTGACTGGGTAATTGGGCTCCATTTTGGTGAGTGCAGGGAGAAGTGGAGCCATGCCGCGCACTGTAGCCGCAGCCAGCATTAAGGATCGGGGAGGCTGTGTCAACCCGAAAGGGCAGCAGGAGGGACAACCCCTGCACAGACCCCTAAAGAGTCTGGGTGAAGCCAGAACCCTCCCCCCTGATTAGAGAGAGACACCAAGGGCTAAGAGGGCAAGCTCCAACTGTGGAAGAGCCACGGAGCCTGCACGCCGGCTGCCAGAGAAAGATGCAGGCTATAACGAGCCATTAATGAGATAATTATCAGCGGATACCGGGACTTTGCATGGTACTTACTGATTATATTAGTGGACTGGGACCATCCAGGAGACTTAGGAGGGGATCCCTGAGATTGGTCTGTTGGACTGTTTCCTCCTCCAAAGGGGGTTCCTGTAAATAATAGAAAGAAAAGAGCTGAATAAAAGCACCTGCCTTATCTAATCCAGCGTGGTACTTTCCGCAGGTGCTCCCTCAAATAACACCCCCTTCCTCCCTCTTTCTATTAAGATCCAAGTTGTGGCAGGCGAGAATCAAGAGGCTTGGGGGGGGTACTCTGCACAGACCCGCTGACACCCTGTATAGGTATTCTTCACTAAAGCTAGCTTTGTCTGGTTTTATTTACACTAAGCATGTCCACATTGGGAGATAGTACAGAATAGCTATTGCATTTATATTCACCAGGATGTAGGTTTAAGTCAAGGAAACCTTTCTGGTTACACGCACCCCAATTTTCATTGAGCAGTCTGGATGTTGAGAGCCACTGGCAAAAAATCTGGTCTGCAGCAAGTGTGCAAAAAAAATTTGGTCGTAGATTCAACCAGCAAGGTTCCAGGTTTCTGCCTGCAGCATAAATATTGGACCGTACTGAAGTGCATTTGTACAGGACACAGAAGGTGTACCTATTGCATGTTTATTGAACAAATGGGACATCAAGGACTTGCCAAAGTGCGTATGTGGTGAGGTGCAGTCAGCGAGCCACATTGCAAACTCCTGCACTGAACTTGCATATCATGGAGGGATCGAAGCAATCCACTTAGCTGGTCTGGATGTCATCAACTGGCTATCAAACCTCAATATACAAGTTAATTAACTTGCACCTTCTCTGCCATTGCTTGCCTTAGCCATACAAAAGAAGAAAATGAGTTCACCCCCTAGTTTATTCTGCAATAGCTTCCCTGTGTAGGCAAAGCCCAAAGGCAAACACTGCTACATCAGCAGGGACCTTGGTTTTCTTTGTTTAAAATTCGCAAATTCTCTGATAAAAATCATGACTTCTCTGATTAAAAAAACCCAAAATCCATGATTAAAATGACACACCACTATATATAGGTATCAATTGAACACAATATTATATTGGCAATTTTAAAGCAATTTGGAAGCCTACCAGTGCCTCAATCACTACAACAAAATAAGTTCTAAGTAACTATTTCACCTATACATTTTGGTATTTGATTCTGGGTCTTTTATTATGGAAAATCAGAGTTCCCCCTCCCCTCACCAGGATGCAGGTCCAGGACCCTCACTGTCAAACCACAGACCCCCAGCCCTGCTTGTGCCCCTCATTCATGACCAACAGCCCCCTGCCCCCTCCAGTCCTGCTAGAGGGGGGCCCCTACTGCCAGAGCTATGGGGCCAGGGACCCAGGTCCACAGCCCCCTGCTCACCTCAGCAGTGCTTGAGTCCCAGCTGCCACCCTTGGAAAGCAGCAGCTGCTGCAGTGGAGCACAGCAGGGAGCCCAGCTCCCTCTCCCCCATGGGCAGCATGGCCAGCCAGAGCAGAGACTGTCAGGGGGTCAGTGTGGTCTGCCTGCTTCAGGCTCAGGCTCCCCCCCCGGTGCCCTCCCCCTGGGGCCTCTGTAGCCCAGCAGGGGGAAGCTCCTTGCCACCACGAGCCCTGTGCCACACCAGCAAGATGCTCCCTGCCCTCCCAGCAGTAGTGCAGGACACAACTCTGTACCGCCACCCCCCCCCACCAGGTGAGCAGACAGCACTTCACCAGGGCAGCGCATGGCTTGCAGTGGCAAGGAGCAAGGAGCTTCCCATCCTGGCCCCACTCTGACCTGCCACACTGGGTCCCACCCACTTGGCTGCAGAGCTCCTGGAGGGAGGGCAGCAGAGCAGAGAGCCCAAACGTGGGGGTATATGCCCCACCCATGCCCTCCCCAGGAATGTACACAGTGGCAGGGAACCAGATTCCTCCTCCCCCCAACTTCCTGGATGAGCTGCCCGTGGCCGTGTCCCAATCCCCACCTGGGGCCCTGAAGCCACGGCTCAAGCTTCACACACTCCCTGGCTGCCTGGCAGCCATGTGCATATGTGCACACCAGGGATCCTGGTTTTCTCTGATAAAAAAAAAAATCCCCAATTTTCAGATTTAAAAAACTAACCTAAACTCCACATTTTTCCATGATTAAAATGAAACACCACTATATAGGTATAATAGAGTTTCATTTTAATCATGGGAAAATGTGGATTTTGGGTTACTTTTTTAATCCAAAAATTGGGAAAGGGGGAGGTTTATCAGAGAAAATCAGGATCCCTGGTGAGCACACACCTGCACAGGTGCTCCCTGCCTGCCTGTCCTGCTCCCGCTCCCCCCAGCCCCTTGCAGGCTGGATCTCTGCCAGCCTTCAGAGAGCTCTTTGCAAATGTGGAAAATTTATGTGTTACTCTGTTAGAATGAAAAATCTGTGTTTTTTCTCAGCCAAAAGGGAAAATCCTCTGTTTTCACTGTTTTTCTGTAGGAAACAGAAAAACCTGAATCCCTGTACACGTGACTCATGTCTGGATTATTCTCAAACCTAAAATTAGAGATTTTATTAAAATGAAAGCTAGCTGAGGACACATAACACATTTACCCAGTAGTAATGTATCTTGGATTTTATTCTGGAGTAATGTATCTTGGATTTTACATAAGTGTCTGGAGCAGATATACAACTAACTCTTCTGTGATAATCATGTCCAGAATACATTATACCAGAATACATTATTACGATGCTTCACCACTAGGTGTGGGGAGATATGGTAATAGGCTATTTGCATGAAGCAGGATGAAGCTGAATAGTGCTTTGGACCCAAGACCAGTACACTGGTGTAACTCACACCAGCATTCCTTACTTTCCAAAGGGTTACTTTACCCTGAAGACTGTATGTTTTGTGTCTGCTCCATTTTTACCCTGGAGTAAAGTCTAATTACTCCAGAATAAAATTATTGTTTGTCTGCACCTGAGACTCTGGGAAATGGAGAAGTTAGACCCCTTGGTCTTATCATTATCTGTTCAGAAATGCAAATCTATTTGGAAGTGCCTATGCAGCACCTGCTTAACCATGTCTACCACTGAGCGAGGCTGGTAGTCTTTTATCTGCAGACACTAAATGCACATAAACTATTTTTTCTTGAGTATTAATCTTGCCCATTAAGTTTAAAAGCATACTCCTATTCATTTGCAGCACAATACAACCTCTTCAAGGAAAAATTGAGAAGCATCTGAGATAGTCAAACACATTGCCATCTGAAAGCAAATGATTTTTCCTCACAAAGAAAAATGTGAATCCATATGAAAATGTTGGATACAATCCATCTGTCTAAGGCAATCTTTGGAAATCCATCTCTGAATTATCAAGGCATTATCAAATCTAATGGGATTCCTGATTTCCTGCTACCAAAAGCAACACTTCTCTTTGATTGTTACAAGTCTTTTTTTCCAATCAACTCTGAGGCCAGGTAAAGCTATTACACATAAGCCAGTCTAAGGGCTTGGAAATCAGTCTAAACCTGTAACTGTACAGAAGTCTGATGCACACAGTCTGGTCTAAAAATGGCAGAAGCCAGTCTAAAATAGAACTAGTTTGATGTGCACTCAAAATTCATTGAGTTAGGTTAGACTGGTGTACCAGATCCTTTATTGATTCAAGTTGAGTTGCTGTCCCCCTCCATCCCAGCCTCCTTTGCAGCCTCCAGCAATGCCACTGCCTTGCATGAAGATGTACTAGCATGCCCTGTGAATAGCAGCTCTGGCCAACTGCCCAGCGGGCCCTGCCCCTGAGCTTTCCCAGAGCCGAGTTAGCACAGACCCTCTCCCTAGCCTCATCTCTTGCTTTCAGCCATCTGTCAGCTGCAAACAGGTGGGCAAGGAAGGGAGATATCTGTGTCTCCTGCATGAGCCTCAGGACCTGGGCACCCATGTCCCTAAGCCATGCCCCTGCATCCTGTCATGAAGCACCCCATGATGTACACACACACCTGACACTGAGCCCTGTGCTTGGGCACCGCCCCACGGAGTCCAACCCAAGCCACACACCCTGGTAGGGATCCCCATGCCCCTATACTCAGGCACAGCTCCATGGAGCCCAACCCTGGCTGCATACTATATCTCAGTGGCCAGAGTTATGGACCCTGTTACCCAGACCTCAGCATGGATACCCCGCCAAGCAGGAGCCTGTGCAGGCAGCTCACCTCTGGTGAGTCAGAGTTGCAGGGGCCAGAACATTGGGGCTCAGCCTGCATGGAGGCAACCATGTGACCTCTGTGGCTCAAAGACTGTTTACAGCAGGGGCGGGCAATTATTTTGGGTAGAGGGCAGCTTACTGAGTTTTGGCAAGCCATCGAGGACTGCATGACTGGCAGCCCAGGGCAGATAAATATTAATTTTCTAAATTTTTTTAGGGGCTCCATGGGCCGGATAGAATGGCCTGGCAGTCCACATCTGTTCACAGTGATGGAACCCCAGCCAGGCCAGGTCATGGGGCACTTGAAGCCTGGCAGCTCCTCCAGGGGCATGGTGCCAGGGAGCCAAGGGGGGGAGCCATGGTCCCCCAGTCTGTGCATGGGGCAAGGGCAGGCTTCAGCTGCAGGCTGCGCTCAGCCTCTGCTCTGTGCCTCACTGTCACTGTATTGACAGTGGTGTGGCACCGTGTGCCTTGCTTCCTGGCCCGCCCAGCAGTGGGACTCACATGGCTCCGTGCAGCACTTTACCACACCTCTGTCAAAGCAGAGGCAGCAAGGCTGAGTGCATCCTACAGCTGCAGCCCTCCCTTGCCCTGTGCACAGACCAGGGGGCCATGGGCTGCATCCCTGGATGAGCTACAGGGCTCTAATTGCCCTATGACCTGGCCCAGCCAGGGCCCTATTCATGGTGACTGGGCCCCTGACCAAGCCATTTCATGGACAATCAGAGCCCAGCGGCTCCTTCAGAGGTGCAGCATGGGAGAAGGGGGGGAATGGGCCCAGACCCAAATCAAAAGAGGAAGTGGTGGGGATAGGCCTGGACCCAGACCTGAATGGGGACAGAGAACTGGATGCTGGCCTGTGTCCTTGCCCACGCATCATTCTTGATGGGCAATTTTCTAGTACTTAAGTAAAGGGTGAGACATACTACAAAAATCTATATTGTCCCTTCTATACTATACAAATCTATGAATGGTTATGATATGTAATTAAGAAATATGTAAAATTCATATACAAAGCTTTAAAGCTATGTTGCAATGATACTGAGGGACAGCTGTGTAAACCTAATGATCCCTAATATACTCTAGTGATTGGAGTGATATTCTTGGTGCAACTACTGACTTAGGAAAGTCACTTCGGTTTAAATTTTCATATATCAGCATATTTTGGATGTTTCCATCCATAGATAACTATTTTAAACAACCTGGTAATGGTATTTTCATTGGTGCTGCCACAGTGAACTTTCATTGTCTTCACCTGGCATTCACAGGTAAAAGTTGTTTTAAAGTTTATGTTAAAGACTTCTCACTTGTGATAACTAATCGCTGATTTACCCCTCAAAATCCCTTTACTAGGTCTTAATCAAAGCAGTGGGAATAGGAGTTAAGGCTGTTCCTCAGAGGCACAGAGTAGGGTAGCCAAGAATAGATGTGCAGAAGTATGGGTGACTGAAAATACTGAGGCTACCTTAAGGGTGCCAGGCAATAGGAATGGAGAGGAAAAGAAAGAATGAGGAATGCCTCCACCACATACCTTGCTATGTTCTCACCCTGTGTCCTTCCAGTTGTATCCTTTTTTGTGTACAATTTGCAGCCTCTGTCCTATCCCACCTATAAGAACATAAGAATTGCCATTTAGTGGGTCAGACCATAAATCCATCTTAGCCAGTATCCTGTGTCACACAGTGACAGAGAGTGGATGCTGAAAGGAAGAGTGAACTGGGTGTGACCAGGTGGTTTTCCACTGTTACTCTGCCACTTGCAGCCTCCAGCATTTAAGGACTAGGACGTTCTGATTTAAAGACTGTATCTCTAACTCCCATGCTCAGTAGATACTGATGCCCCTTTCCTCCAAGAATTTGTCCAATTCCTTTTTGAATCTGGCTAAACTGTCAGCTTCCTCAACATCTGCTGGCTATGAGTTCCACATTTGAATTATATGATGTGTGAAAAATAACTTCCTTTTGTTAGTTTTAAATTTACTATGTGCTAGTTTCATTTTGTCACCTCCAGTTCTTGTCTTGTGAGAGATAGTAAATAATAAATCCCTATTTACCTTTTTTTGGTTTTTAGTGTTTTGTAAACCCTTCTCTTATCCCCCCTCAAGTGTCTGGTTTCTAAATTGAATCGGCCTAATTGCTTTAGTCTTTTCTCATAAAGAAGGCCCTCCAGACCACTAATCATCCTTGTTTCCCTTCTCTGTGCCTTCTCTAACACTTCTATATCCTTTTTGAAGTGTAGGGACATTTGCAATGCGTCAAGGGTGCATGGGGGTGCACTGTCACCCCCTAAGAGCACCGGTGCACTTCTGACCAGCTGCGCTCGCTGCTTAGATCGGCCATTGTGGGATCGGCAGTGAGACTGGCTGTGGGGGACACCCTACACGGTTGGCAGGACTGGTTGCAGGGGGGGCACTTGCCGCCCGCCCCCCCAACTAAGGCAGCACCAGTCGCCCATGTGTAAGGACCAGAACTGGGCACAGAATTCAAGGTGTAAGTCCATAATGGATTTATAAAAGAGCACAATGATACAGCTTTGTTTACAATTCCCTTCTTAATAATCTTTAACATTTGGTTTGTCTTCTGAGTACTGAGCTGATGTTTTTAGCAAACTGTTTACAATGACTTCCAGATCTCCCACATCCCACCCTCCTCATTTTACCTATTGCATCCATCTTCTGCCAGTGAGATATGGAGGCATGATACAGAAGGGGCCTGAACTACATACACTTCGTGAGGTCCCTTCCAGCCCCAGTTTCCTATGTTCCTAGGATCCTATGGTCCACCTGCAGCTTCCTCTTTGGTCTTCTCAGCCTCCCCGTTGTGAGGATTTTTTTGTTTTGTTTTGTTTTTTGGGGGGATCAGGACCAGCTAGTGGAGACACAGAGCAGAAAGAGAGAGAGAACATGAAGGAAGACAAGCAACCTGGCTACTTTCAACCTCAGCATCTCAGAGATTATCTTGGATGCATGACTGCACATGAAAACCTAATTTCTTAGCCTTGCTGGGTAGATGACATGTCAGTAGGGCTGGAGGAGTGTCCTACTTAATGTGGAGCCTCCTAGGCAGGCTTGACAGTTGTGGGAGCTCAGCATTTCTGAAAACGGAATCCAAAAAAAGGCATGCAGAGCTAGGGGAAATAAGACATAAATTTTGCAAATGCTTTTTAGAACGTTGTGTGTAATGTCCTTAAATGAACAGAAAGTATTCATATCAATATCTATTAATTTAGATCCCAGAAGTTTGAGGGTCTGGTACTTCAAATTCAAATAAAATATCATGTTTTTCATTTGTTTTCTTTTCTCATACCTGGTGGAAATTACTGAAGGATGTAACTATAATAGCACTCATCATGGGGGTTAAATTTATTTTTGGTTATTCTTAGATTTCTTTTTATTTTGAATTTTTCCATGACAAGTAACAAAGGGCATTTTAAAAGACATTAGGTAATTAAAATGGAACACCAAACATCATTATTTATCTTTGTGTTTTGCTTATCTTGCTCTTATTATACAGTGCATATTGTCACATTACTAAGCATTTGCAGCCACAAGGATTTCTTTAAAATGGGTTATGATAATGTGATAATTTAACTGCAAGCTAAGCAAAGTGATAGTACATGATTGCATGCTTTTTAATCATATTTTCTAAGATTGTAATATCTGTCATAATTACGAGTAAATCAAGCTGAAACTTTCTTCTTAACTGAGCTTCTTGCTTTGGACGCCATGAACTTGTTCAGAGCTAGCTATGTTGCTGAGCCTTTGTCTGTCTCTCTCTCTCTCCTTTTCTCTCACAACCAATCTCCTTCACACAATCTAACCATTATGAGCACAAAAACTTTCTCCTCTTTATCTCCAGTCATCCAGAACAGCCTTACCATAACTCACCACTACATCTAATTCCTATCTCATTTCAGTTATTAGTTCAATGGTTCTCTTTTCTACTTGCCTAGCTTTCTCAGTTTTCTCATTTTGTTAGTTATTGCCTTAACTCTGTGAAAGACTTTTACACAAAATGAAGCGGCACTGTTTAGTACTATTAATAAAATACAAATCCTTAAAACAAAGCTGGGACTGTCATTGTCATAAACTGCTACTCCCAGTTCCATGTGCTTGGTTGCTACTTTTAATTAAAAAAGGACTTTTAAAGCCATTTTCAGGACATAAAAGTCAAGTCTATTTACACGCAAATATTTCAGAGGCAAAACTCTATGCCCGTACAATTTTGTATTTTTCCTTGTAAGTGGGTATGTGGATAGGCAGTGGGGAAACTGTTTAATACAGTAAATGCAGAATAGTTTCAATCGGCATCAAAATGTACTTTTTTCACACACAAAAAAAATCTCTCCACTGCAGGCAGGTTCTTTTGGTTGGATAGAATGGTTTGTTTAAAATTAGCTTCCTTTGGGCTGACTGCTCCATTCATCCTTAAAAGTACTTCTTTCATAAGACCATGTTTAGTTTAGACTTCACTTTAAATTATAATAGGAACTAATAGTATTTCTCCCTATTTGCTTGCTTTTATTCCAACTAAAATAAAATTAAATTAGTTTCCACCCTTACTGTTACACACACACATGCACAGATACACACCACCAATACCCCCTCACACAACTCAGTAAATATTGGCCTTTACAAGCCTTTCCCCCAGAAGTCAGTGTTGTGAGTCTCTAATATGTTGGGAGTGACATTAAGATTAACAACAAGCTCTTTATTCCAAGCAGCGATGGTCAGAGAAAGCTTGTAAAGCTTATTTTTATGACACAAAAATCCATATTTTGCAGAGAAATTGCCCTCTCTCTAAAAGTTTTATGTACTCCTACCTTGTAAAAGTCTGAGGAACATTAGTTCAATGCATTCAAATAGCCAGCATGAAATAAATCATGGACTCAAAACTTTGCAAACACTTCATTTTTTTGCAATTAAAAAAACAAGTATGAAATGTTTGCAGGTTATTTTTCACCAGTAGGATTTTTTAAAATTATGGAATAACATATTGCTGACCACCAACTCCAAAGACCTCAGAACTTGAGGTTAGAAAAATGCTTGTACATTATTATGAGTCTCTAAATGGTGACTTGCAGCTAGATTAAATCTGTCGGCTCAGGTATTTCGGGTTGGATAACATCAATAACATAACTGAATCAAGTTGGAAATGGTTCTGTATGAGGATTTAAATATTTGAACTCAGTAATTGTATCTAAGAAACAAAAATTCAAAGGTATTAGCAATTTGCAACAAGTCTGATAATGAATGCTTAGTGGAGTGTAAGTATGCAGATTCTGTATTTCATATGTGATGAAAAGATAAAGCCAATATTCTATATCTGTGTCTTTCTTTAAAGGAGACAGATCACTTGAAGGAAAAAACACAAGAAATTTGGAACTACTTCAGATTACTTCACAATGATTAAAAATGTGTTTGTGTAATGTTTTAATGTATTAAAAAACTGAATAGGTTTCTCTCCCCAAAATATAAAAATAATTCTTCTTACTTATTTTTTATGCTAGAAATATCAGGCAAAAAAGGACTCTGAACTAACATGTTATTGGACAACATTTTGATTCACAAAAGTGTTCAACCCTTGGATTACCAGGTGTTAGTGCTTTTTCATATTGAAAAAAAGAGAATTTATAAAGTTGTTCCAGCAGCGGAGTGGTTTCAGAAACATAGATAAAGGGACTAGCTTAGAAAAAAATATATTGGTGCTTATAGACTTACTGAAATTCTTTATGTTATATTTTTTATATTACTCTGTACATTAATGAAAGCAAACCAATGAACAGTGGTGTGATTTATTATAATGTCAAAAGAATCATTCCATAGTGCACCAGTGATTAAGTTATTATATTTTGATTATTGATGTAGTAGATGTTTTTGAATCCCTGGAATTTATGGATGCCTATACACAAGCAGGCAGGCTGCTTTAACATGCTGTAACTCCAGCACATCGGAGCAGACTCAATTAATTGAGTTCTGGAGCATGGCAATTAGCTTGCCTCCTGCATCATGTGTCTTAGCTTCCCTGAGTTTCAAAATGGTGGTTTGGACACTTTATCTAAAGCTTGTTTGATGAGCTTTAGATAAAGCGCCCCACTGCCATTTTGAAGCCTGGGGACACTGATACATGAAATGCTCCAGGCACTTTAATTACAGAGCTGCTCTAATTAAAGTGCCCCCCTAAACTCCCAGAGTATGTGCATAAATGCTCTATTTGACTCTTCTAAGGCTTCTGAATTTGAAGCTTCTTTTATGAAAAGATTTTTTTTTCTCTGCTTCTTCTATCACAGGTGTCATTTTAACTCGTTTTCAATCTTATCTCTTCTAAAAAACAAAATTGGATTTTTCTAGGAAGATCACAACTTTTGTACCTCTGTTATTCAGTGGACTTCTAACCATTCACTTAACAATAAATCACAACTTAATAGCAATGAATGCTGGCAGTATAACAAAGAACATTTCTGCTATATGCCCTAGTTTACAGGCCTCTTTATTGCAGAGAGTATTCTGCAAATTCTTTAAGCCTTTAGGGCTAGGTACAGGTATTCAAAACACATGAGGCAGAATAGATCTAAGTTACGTGGCTTTCTGCAAGCAGCGTAGTTTAGTTTGGTAGTGAACAGGACACACATTTGGCCTTTGGGGGAGTGGGGTAAATCTTAGACAGAGTTCCACCATTTTTAAACCAGTCTATGTGTGCTGAATTTCTGTTCTGTTATGCGTGTCCTATCACTTACTGGTAAAAGTGTAACATCTGTACCTGACATAAGGGACTATCTGGATTGGAATTGCATTGAGAAGAGAAGAGTTGCATTGAGCGACTTAACACATGCTCTTTAACATGTGCTCTTTAAAAAATATATACGAAAGACACATTTAATAACAATAAGGAAACAGGTATTTGATCATATAGTTCTCGATTAAAGTAACAAGAGCTTAAGAACTGATTTTTACTTTTTCTATTTTCACTAGTAAGATAGTTACATTGCATCACAATGGTTACACTTTCCAAAATGTTCCTGGTTTACAGCTATTCTAGTTGAAATTCCTTAAAAAATATAAAGTGAAATGATGCTATCACTTTCTTGTTGCAGGGACTAAGAAGGCGTTAGATAACTCTCTGTGGATATTTATCTTCCATACATAAACAGTATTTGGCTGAATTCACAGTTTTCTTATCCCATAGTTTACCCTAGGCAAGCAGAGATATCGCCAGCTGTCTCCAAACAATAATTAGTTACTGGCCTATTTTTATGCATTGGGCTCTTATTTCACTACTTGGGATAAAAACTCCATCTTTTACTAATGTAATACTCTAATTAAAGTCAATGGAATTATTTTATAAGTAGTAGTCAGGGAAGAATGTCACCTATACTACATAACTGTATCGTTTTAGTGGATGGCAACTCTACTTACCATCTGTGTTCTATAAAATATTTATTTGTATAAAAAAATAAAGAAAAGTAGAACACTGTGAGGCTAAAAGGGTGCGCTTGAGGACAACTAAAAGTGTAAAGTAGTTAAAACTTTTGTGTTATAGGTAAATTGAAATCAAATGACAAAGGTCAGAGGTAGGAGATCTTTGAGCAGGGATTTAATTATGTACATCAGTGATGCCTAGCGAAATTTCCAGTTTATGCCTTAGTTGCTTAGAAAGAACAACTATCTAAGGAGTATGGAAGTAGAGGGGGGAAAAGTTATGCCTTGAAGTCAGGAAGCAAATCAGCATATTAGTAATTTAAACAGCTAAATTGTAGCGAAAATAAATGTCTACAGTCACCAGTAGAAGTAAATTAAAAGAAATTAAAAGGGTCACATGCTTGGAAATGAAGGCAGCAGCCAATAACAATACTTTAGAGTTAAACATCTGTGGCTGACATTTATGTTATTTAAAATGGGAGTTCTTAATAGGTTAGTCCTCTCCTACTCTTTTACAACCTTAGAAGCATTTTATTGTTAAGTAATTTAAGATTCATTTAACAAATTATCTTATAATATCAGAATGTATCTTGGCAACCATCAATCCTTTGGATCATGGTATACATGCAAGAGGTATATACAACCATCACACCAAGATGTACAATGTGTACTCCCAGGCAAGAGTATGGAGGAGTGGAGCCTGCCCAAGATCTACCATTCCCCTCCCCTTAGACCACTGAGCAAGAATCGGAAAAGCCAGACCAAGTCCAGACATTCAGTGCCTTGATGGTTGTAGCTTCTGCTAGAGAGCAACTGATAAGAACTGCTCCTGACTATCTAACACCTCATTAAGGGTGCATTTCTCTCGGGGTGATGTTTTTTAGCTGTTCTTCAACCAAGAAGAACCCACAAGGCAGTGGGGGTTGGGTTTTGAGGCACCCTATACTCGACTTACTCTGGTGGTTGCAACACTATGGTGTTTTATAGGAGCTATCCCGCCACATTGACAACAGGCCCTCCAGTCAGATGCAGTTTACAGTCATACTCAAATGCAAAGTCACCTTCAGACAGGACCGGCTCCAGAAAAAATTCTTTTAGAGGTGGTAAAGACAGTTTTGTAAATGATTTTGACTCAGAAATCCCAATAGTGGAAACCTTTGCTTATACAATACATACTACTGTCACTTAAACAACCAAATGATAATAGCATGTCACCCTTCCTAGTTAATATCTCAAGTTAGAAGGGCAGGATATTAGACCAAATCTGCACATCTACCACCTTTGTTTTGGAGTTGGAAACAGGAACGCTCATTTTTGTTAAAAAGAAACAAGCTGAATTTCTGATACATAATTTAAATAAGTTTACATCATAATATGTCATAGATATCATAGACATTAGGGCTGGAGGGGACTTTGCACGACCATCAGGTCCAGACTCCTGCCCAAGGGGCAAGAAGTCAGCAGTGGTCAAATGATCCCAGCAAGATAGCATCCAAGTGTTTTGGATTTTTTTTAATATCCAGAGTGGGTGTTTGCACAACCTCTAGGGGGAATCTATTCCAGTCCCTGGGGACTCAGACAGTAAAGAATTTTTTCCCTACGTCCAGCCTAAAATGGTCTTCCAGGAGCTTATAACCATGGGGCGTTGTCTTTCCCTGGAGTGCCCTGGTGAACAGGTGGTTCTCCCAGTTCCTGATGCACACCCCTTATGTACTTACAGGCTGCCACTGAGTCACCGCTAAGCCTATGCTCTTCCATGCTTTTCTGTGTCTCTCAGCCTGTCCTCATAAGGTGTGCTTTCTTGTCCTCTAATTGTGTGTGTGACTCTCCTCTGGACTCTCTCAAGCTTCTCCACATCCTTTCTGAATTGCCTAGCTCAGAACTGGACACAGTATTCCAGGTGTGGTCTCACCAAGGCCAAGTAAAGTGGAAGGATGATTTCCTGGGTTTTGCTTGAGATGTATCTGTAGATGCAAGCCAGAGTTTTGTTTGCTTTGCCAGCTGCAGCATCGAATTGGGGGCTCATGTTCATCTTGCAATCAATCATGATCCCCAAGTCTCATTCGGTCATGGTGCTAGTGAGTGTAGCACTGCTAAACCTATAAGTGTTTTTCCTCCCAAAGTGGAGCATTTTGCATTTCTCAGTGTCGAATGCCATCAGGTTTTGATCTGCCCATCTCGTAAGCTTGTTGAGGTTGGCTTGGATCACAAGTCTATCCTCTAGGGCAGAGGTTCTCAAACTGTGGTCCATGAACCACCACTGGTCCGTGAGCTCCTTTCATGTAGTCCGCAGAAAGGTGACCTAAGGCTAAAGCTTTATACCCGACTTTCCAGAACTTAGCTCAAAAAAACAGGCACTAGGCTGTGCAGAACAGCACCATTCCATTTCCCCTTGAGTTTCAAGGTTTTGACGGAACAGTGCTCCATTTCGAATTTCATTTTGATCGAAACAGCTGTTCTGTTTTGCTTCATTTTGCACTAGATTTGGCCAGGGAGTCAGCCCAGAGCTAGATCAGGCCAGGGCCAGGGAGTCAACCCAAATGGGCTGACTCCCAGCCCAGTCTAGTGCCAGGGATGGGAAGTCAGACCAGCTGGGCTGACTCCCCAGCCCTGGCCTGATCTAGCACTGCTGGGCTGACTTCCCATCCCCAGTGCTATGGTTGAAACGTTTTGACTTTTGAAATGTTTCAAATGCCTTGTTTTGTTTCAAGGCTGTTTTGAAGTCCTTTGTTTCATTTTGATTTTGCTGTTTCAACTTCAAAATGAGTTGAAACAGTGTCAAAACAAAATGGCTGGTGAAATTTCACACAGCCCTAACAGGCACATCCATTGCATTAGAAAGATAAGACTACTGACATTAAAATACAAATTGTGTGCTTTGAACAAAAAAAGTTTATAAAGTGGTCCACTGACACCCTCAGCAATTTCCAAGTGGTCCATGAAAATAAAAAATTTGAGAAGCATTGCTCTAGGGTGACTGCACTCCCCCATAGTTTGGTGTCGTCAGCAAACTTAGCCAGTCCACTTCTGACACCAGAGTTCAGATCATTTATAAACATATTGAAGAGTACAGGTCCAAGAATGAAGCCCTGGGGGATGCCACTGGTCACCATGCACCATGTTGATTTGATTCCATCAACTATCACTCTCTGGGTCCATCCATGGAGCCAGTTTCTCAGCCATTGGACCGTGAAATTGTTGAGGCCACAATTTCCCAATTTTTCCATGTAACATCATGGAACACCAGGTGAAAGGCTTTCTTAAAGTCCAAAAATATGATATCCACCTTTTCTCCTTTGCCCAAGAGATGCATCACTTGGTCATAGAAGAAAATAAGATTGGTCAGACAAGAATTACCCACAACGAAGCTGTCTCTCAGAATGTTACCTTTTGTTAGCCAGTTGTTAATGGTTTTCTTGATGATTTTCTCCAGGATCTTCCCAGGGATTGAGGTCAAACTGATTGGCTTGTAGTTTCCTGGATCCTTCTTCCTCCCTTTTTTGAAGATAGGCACCACATTTGCCCTCTTCCAATTGTCAGGCACCTTGCCTGAGCACCATGAATTCTCAAATATCTTCACCATTGGCCATATCAGCCAGTTCCTTTAGCACCCTTGGATGCATTCCATCTGGGCAAAATAAAATGAAATGATTTGTGTATATCCAGCCTCTCAAGGTGTTTCCTCACAAGGCCAATGCCAATGATGGGCACATGTTCACCCTTCCCCTGGTGAATCTGCATTCTGTCAGGTAGGGTGATCCCCTTGGGCTGATGGAAGAACAATGCAAAATAGTTGTTAAGGATTTTTCCTGGGCATCAGTTATCAGCTGCCCCACTTGGCATAGTATGGATCCAACATTACCCTTCTTTTTTTTCTGACTTCCCACATACCTGAAGAAGGATTTTTTATTGTCCTTGATTTGTGTGGCCGGTTAGAGCTCAGTTTCAGCTGATATATAAATAAATAATGTATATTTTTTGAATGATATTAACCAGTTTTGTTAACCAAGACATCCAGATACTGTAATGATTAGGGTCATATGAAACTATGAAACTATATAAGAATCTGAATCCATTGTGTTTTGCCTGAATTAATAAGGACTATGTAGTAAAGACACGTAACCTTTTTTTGTTTTGTGCTTGCATAATTTCCCTCCATGGTCTGGGAAAGGTAGGGCAAACAGCTGCTGTTCACCTCCTCTAGTGCACCCAGAGATGAGCAGAGAAGCCATACTCAGGTGTACCCTATGCTTGTTCCTTGCTTAGTCCTCACGAGGGATTCTGGTTTTCTCTAGAAAAAAAAAATCCCCATTTTTGGGGTTAAAAAAGTAACCCCAAATCCATATTTTTCCATGGTTAAAATGTGGATTCAGGGTTACTTTATTAACCCCCAAATTGAAGGTTTTATCTTATCAGAGAAAATCAGGATCTCTGGTTTTCACATTAGGGTTCCTGACATGAGGACCACACAGGGCACATTTCCTTGGTACTCCAGTCCCTCTGGGAACTATAGAATTGGAGCAGTCCCTGCTCTACACATCCCCAGACCTGGATCACCCCATTCTGAGGAAGGGATATGGAGCACAAGAGAGGGGGAAGGTGCAGGCTGAATGCTTGTAACCTCCTGGTCTAGGGACATTCAAAAAGCATGAGCCAGAATTGATTCAATCTTTGCAGGTTAGTCTAACCTAACTAGGCTGAACTGGTTTGAAAAGGAACAGAGATTTTCTCTGGACTGAATGAAATTTAGGCATATGCCTGCAGTGGCTCAAGCTAGAAGCCGGGGGGCACTACAGCAGTCCTCTCTTCCCTTCTGCAGGGAGCTGAGCTGAAGCAGGCATGGCCAGGTCCCAAAAGGACTCTCTCATTAGGGATGTCTGCCTGCATGGTCAAAGGTTTTTCCTTGCTGGCTGCTCATGGGGTGGGAGTGTTGCCAGTCCCCAGCCAGACTAGCACTCTGAGGCAAGATGGGTGTGCAGTGCATGCATCTGTTGATACAGAGCTTTTCAGTCTCCCTCCCCACTTTGTCATACTGTCTTCAGAAAACTGACAGGCAACCAAGCCAGCTGGGATGGTGGGGGAGGGGAAGGAGTGATAAAAGTTTTTATTACCCAGTTAGCAAAACAATAGCTTCTCTCCACATTACTTCAAACTTATTAAACGGTTTACCAGCTGACCTGTTGATTAGCTCCAAAAGCCCTAAGCTGTCATTGTTCTGTCTGCCTATCCTAGTGAAATGGAGAGAGACACACACAGGGACACTTTTGGCATTAGCTAGCATACACATGCTGGCTACAGTCCCTGATGTGGCAGAGAGGAGGAAAGGATCTCTGCTTAAGCAGTGAATGGTGAGAGGCATGGGAGAGTGGGGCACGGGAAGCCAGCAGACACTGCTATGCCTGCAAGTCTCTGCCAAGCTCCAGCCAGGGAGCAGGGTGGAGGGACCAGCTCTGCTCTAGAGCAGAGGGCCTCACCCAGAGTGTGTGCTGGGATGCTGGCAGACTCTGGTTTAATTTAAACCAGCAAAGGGTCTGAGACAGACATTGCATAAACTGGTTTGAGCCAAATCAGTTAAGTCTGATTCAACCAGGTTTAGCTCAGACTGGTTTCAGCCATTTTCAAATTGTTTATGTGCACTGAATATCTGTTATGTTACAGGTTTAAATCAGTTTCTGATCACTTAAACCAGATTCTGTGTAATGTCGGTTTCTAGCCCTGGAAACCTTTCTAGCAATAGAAAATCTCCGCTGCTACAAATGAACAGCTACGTGTGATCTCAGTCTTATTTTAAGTCATGAAAATGAATTAGTACACAAATAAATGTTCACGAAAATGAGTGAATAATTAGTGAAAATAACATTAAATAATTCTGTGTGAACTGTTAATCATGGCATAAAACCTGAAATTAATTTTGTAATGTGGAAATAAGAGAGCTGAAATTTGAGTGCATGCATATTGATTTATGTGTATGACTGGAGTAAAGAATGCTCATTAAGAATGAAGACAGAGATATTTTGTCATTGTTATTAAAGGGGTAGAGTTGAGAAGGTGCCTGGGAAGGTGAATTGATGACTGGGATGTGAATCCTGTATTAAATGACTTACCTGCTTATTTTTCTGGCTTTTTGCGTTGATAAAATATGAAGTGTAGCATTTTTAAATCTTAGTTACCAAATGTCTTGTGCTGGAATATATATCAGTCTACAAAAATAAACTGATGCAAGATGTCATGTTAAATAATATCATAGTAAAATTTGTGATTCCATGTGTAAGCCAAGAATCTTAAACAAAAAATATACATTTGCATACACATGGAAATCATTGGCTTTATTCTTTTCTACGTTCCACTAATAAAAGGCAAAATAAACCCATTGACTTGCATCAAGGTTTTCTTTTACATCTTTTGACTATGAGAATTTGAACTCATATTTTTATGTGTAGGAATAAAATAAATATGTTTAATACCAATGAACTTAACTACACCAATTCACCTTAACTACCAGTAAAAATAATCTGCAGATGACTGACATAGTTTTCCTTTTGCATTAATGGCAACCTTTTCTCTTTTTGACTTTCTTTCCTTTGTTCCTGGATCATCAGTTCAGCTGCTGCATTCACTGTCTTCTGCCCATACTTAATGATGTGCTTAGTGGAAAAGTGTTGCAGTGTGGTCACCTAATTTATTTTGATCAAAATCTGCTTTTCGTGTCTTCAGTCAGAGTAAAAGTGCTTGTCTGGATTCTGTGATCTGTAATCACCAGAGATAATATACAAGTAATTCATCAGCACCTCAAGCTATTCTTCATTGGTCTCTTTTGGGCATTTGGACCTCACATCATCCATAAAGTTCATACATCACATTTTATGGCCAACTTTTTAAAACATCTAGTAGTTATTTCAAAAGTTTTTCCAAAAGAGCAGATTGTAACTGCTGGTTTAAATCGAGATTTGTATGGCTGGGATTCCTATAACTTAATATGACATAAAACAACTTCTCCTTCCCTGACAACCTTAACTTCTAATACACATATGCATGCACACACTGAACATGAATATCAGAGTTCAACTCAGCTCAGCCAAAAAGACAGTTATTCTCATTTCTCAGCCTATATTTCAAATTATGTTTTAATGTTAATTCAGTGCTTGTCAAGGATAACGAATTCAGAACTCTGGGACCACAAGTTCTCTAGCAACAAAACAAGTTAATGTTTCCTCATAGGCTAGGGACAGACATTCAAAAAGCCTGAATTGATTCAATCTTTGTAGGTTAGTCTAACTCACCTAGGTTGAACCGGTTTGCAACTGTACAGACTTTCCCTCTGGACTGAAGAAATGCCTGCACATGCCTGCAGTGGCTCAGGCTAGAAGCTGTGAGGGGTGCTAGAGCAGATCTCCCTTCTCTTCCACAATGTTGGGGGGGAGGGGGCTAGCTAGGCCCCAGTAAGACGCTCCAATTAGGGAGGGTATAAATACTCACCATGCCTGCACCATGCCATGGTTTTCCCCACTCACTGTTCCAAGTAGTGGAAGTGTTGCCAAACCCCAGCCCTGGGTGAGCATTCTGAGGAAAAGGCGGAGGCATTTAATGTATGCCTCTGTTGATGATACTGAGCTTTTCAATCTACATCTCCTTGCTTCTTCATAGTATCTGAAACCTAACAGGCCAGGGAGCTAGCAGGGGGCTGATAACCAGTGTTTATCAACTCATCAACAAAACAAAAGCCTCTCTCATTAGTTCAAGCTCTTCTTAAACAGCTTTCTCCAAGGAAGGAACAGAGGGACATTACTAGCTGACCTGTTGATTAGCTCCAAAAAACCGTAAGCAGACACTGTTCTGTCTGCCTGTCCCAGTGAAACTGGAGACACACACACACAGGGACACCTCTCAGCATTAGGTAGCATAGCACATGCCAGCTAGGGTCTGTGGGGCTGGGGTCCATAGGGGATGGGGGGGGGGGTCCCTGCTTGATCAGCGAGCAGTGAGGGGCAGGGGCAGGAAGAGCCAGGCAGATGCTGTGCCTGCAATCTCCACCGGCTGTCTGGCTAGGGAGATTGTTCTCTGGAACAGAGACCACAGCACAGCCTAGCCCAGCCTAAGGCTGCAACGCATTTGGGATGCTGGGGGACCCTGGTTTAACTTAAACAAGAAAGCAGTCTGGGATAGACATTGCATAAACTGGTTTGGCCCAAATCAGTTAAGTCTGATACTACATTCAACCAAGTTTATCTTTAACCAGTTTCAGCCACTTTGAAACTGGCTTATGTGCACTGAACTTATGTTTTGTTACAGGTTTAAACTGGTTTAAGTGATCAGAAACTGGTTTATGTATAATGTCTGTCCCTAGCCATAATGCACCACATATATGCTCAATTCCACCCCCAAGTAGTCTCCCATTCCATCCTTAGCTTTTTAGAACTATTCTGTTGATTATTTTATATTATTGAGTCAAAAAGTGTGCCCATCACACTGTTGGTCTGTACCCAGTAGGCCTGTGCAAGGCAGCTAGTATTTGCTTCAGATTCAGATTTGGCTGATTCAGGGGACAGTAATTGGATTCAGTGATTTGAATCACTGTCCTAATTTGATTCAGCTGAATCTCCAAATTAGCCAGGCCAAACCCATCCCCTGCCCCTCTCCCAGCCCAGCAATGGCTACCCTGCCCGCCCCAGCTCTAGGCACTTGGGGGGAAAAAACCCCCAACTCAGCAGGTGCTGCCATGTGGGGGGGATGATCCCCACTGCCCCCCACTACCCCATGCTGCATGGGGGGCTCTGCACTATTCCTCAAACCCCTCCCCACCGCGCCTCCAGTCCCCTCACTGATGCTCTGCATGGGCCAGCTCTGGCCCTTTAAGAAAAAAAAACCTGAAGAAACCCTGGAACTCACTGCTCCTCCTGGCAGGGGCAATCCCCGCTGCCCCATGCCTTGTGGGGGCTCTGCACAAGCCCCTGAAGCCTCCAGAAGCAGTGAGTCCGGGAGCTTTCCTTTCCTTTTTTTTTCTTAAAGGGCCAGAGCCCCGGCAGATGAGGCAGCCATTGGGGGGCCAGGGGAGTAGGGGGGGTTGAGGGGGCTCATGCAGAGCCCTCCCATGCAGTGTGGGGCAATGGGGATCACTCTCCTGCCTAGCATCACCCAGTGAGCACCACGGCTTTTTTTTTTAAAGTACCGAGGTGAGGTGGGGAGGGACAGCCATGGTGGGGTTGGGGGAGCAGGCAGGGGTTGGGGGTCTGGGAGAGCAGGTGGGGATCACAGGAACTGGCAGGGGTCCCCCCCATGGTCCCCTCCCTCTCTCCCATGCCCCTAGTACTTACCAGCTCAGGAAGCTGCAGCCACCAGGGACTGCCCAAATCATCAAAGCTCTCTGAATTTTTGCCAAACATTTGGAGAGCTTTTTAATCAATTTGGACCTTTAAATTGGCCTCCTAATTTAATTTGGATCTGGAGATTTGGCCAAATTGAGCTGCATCTCTGAATCGAATCACCACCTGAGGCTTCGCACAGCCCTAGTACCCAGCTAGAGCTGGTTTGAAATTTTCATCAGAAAATGCCAGCTTGTCAAAACCCAAATATATTGTATAATCTTATCAGCTTTAATGACCTTTTGTTAAAATGCAAATAAGGTTGAATATGAAATCTGTTTGATTTCCTTCCAGCATACATCAGAAGCCTGGGGTGTGAAGTCTACTGCTGTGGGACAGTCAGGGCTGTCCCTGGGGGAGGTGAATCAGGGTAATTGCCATGGGCCCCATGCTTTGGGGGGCACCGCGGAGCCTGGTGGAGTGGCCGGCACATCTCCACGCTGCCATCAGCTTCACCTCTGGCTGCTCAGCACCCCCCCACAACCCCCCACTACTGAATCCACCACCAGCTTCCTGGCATCTGGAGGCGGGGGGGCCCACACAGGCTGATTTGCCCTGGGTCCCGCACCCTGCTCAGGGTGATTGCCACAGGCCCCGTGCTTTGGGGGGCCCCAAAGAGCCAGGCATGGCAGCCTTGATATGTAGGTTGCCACCTGCTTGAGGGCCCCAGGGCTGATAGGTTCCCAATTAAGCTATGTGGGGCAAGGTAGCCCTGGAAGTCCTGCAGTTCTCGAGCCTTCTACATTCTCCATTTTGTGCAACTGAACTCTTTGAGATGTCCCCACCTTTGGGGGACTCCTGAGGCTTCCCCCAACTTCCTATAAGCAGCTGAGAAAAATGTCTAGAATATAAAATAATATCTATTATAAGTTTAGCAGGGTGAAAGGCTAAACCTATAGCCGTTTCCCTTTGTTAAGAAGAATTATGCAAAGATTATAATCACCAATAGAAACTTACAAAGCAGCCCTTGTGGGGCAAACTAGTAACAGAAAGTAGAGGCCTGGGCTGGAGAGATCTGTGGGCATACATTTTTTTAATAGTCACCACACCTGCATGTAGAAACATGACCCTTGTACATGTAAAGAGGTAGTAAAAACCAATAATTCCTTTGCACATTAATTTACATGATTTGCATGTGTAACTGCAGGTAGATTTGTGCATGTGCATTTTGTGCTTGGTCTTATACAAATCTAATATTCTACATCTGCACTAATCAAAATATTCAAAATTCTCCATAAAACACCTAAAAAAACAGGCCAGGAACATGGGGTATATAACAATAACAATAATAGTACCAATAATAATAAAGTTAATAATAATGTGAATATGTTGTCTTAGTGGATTTGATTTAGATCTCACAAACACCAATACTAATTAGGAATAATTTAATTGTTGATTTTATTGTACTTGTATAAAAGTATATATAAGAGATATGAGTGAGGCCCAAAGTTTTCAATTATAGTCTTTGATCAATATTTAGTTAGGTAACACCACTAGAAGAGAAGTGTAAGAAAAATAGTGCCAAACCTGCTGCAAAGAGACAATGTATAGCTCTAGAAGAGGAAAGAAGTTCCTTAAACTAAGAAGTTAATTTAAAACAATTTTTCACATGGGTGTAAACATGTTGATTTGGTGTAGCCTTCTCAATTACCCTGTTTTCACATCTGCTTTCTGCTGTGGTATTATCAGTTGCGGCTTTATAGTAGGTATACTTAGCAGCCTCAGGACATAAATTCCAGGAACATATCCCTGCTCTGTCCCTGGCCCTGGTCTGATGTATGCTGCCTATTTAGTTCTCCAGCCTCCTGAACTGAAAACTGAGGAATTGTCTTTCTAAAGAAGATACTGCAGTAAGACAGTGTGTGACCTTTCCTCCCTTGGATGCACATTTCCCCTAACCTAGCTGTCATAGGGAGTGATTTGTCATCCACATCCCTTTCATGGTGCCTTGTATATAAAATTTGAGGGGTGAAGACTACTGTCCCTTCTGGCAATTTAACATGAAATACATGCTTTAGCTTAGAAGCCTAGCAGCTCTCAGCATATAGCCACAAGTTCTTCTGCACTGTTTTGTTTGAATATCTGGAAGAAAACAAGTTTTTATTTATTTTCATGCTTCACAGTCAGCTAAATTTTTGTTAAATAAAATATGTCTTCTGGTAACTGAATCCAAGCTGGACTTGCAGCTCTGTTATTTTTGGGGGGGGGGGAGGGAGGGGAATACAACGTATGAAATTAACAGTATTCATTTCTTGACAAAGAAAGATGTATTTTATCTCTTCAAGTGATATCTGGAACTTTTGAATTGTTTATATACAAAAATAATATTCTCTTTAAAAGTTCAGTACCTTAAAAATAAGAGTTCTGCTGCAGGCAACTAGCAAAGATAGATAGGTTGCTACAACTTTTATACCATTTTGTTGTTGTTTTCTATTTTTTAAAATATCTATGCTATGCCATCTGCCACTGTTTTTAATAGGGAAAGGTTGTGAAGGGTTTTCCTTTGCTAGCAATGTATACATTTGATTGGGAACAGAAACACCAGGAACCCAAAAACCCCTTATCCAGTAATGTCCTGCTATACATCAAAATTTAGTTTACTGGTGATGGACTTGAGAATGTAAGACAATATTTGATCTAAATTGTTTGGGTAAAAGAGAAACAACTATTTTGAAATTGAACAAGTTTATTGTATTTGATTGTTAATAATCTTCATTCAAAACTACATCCTGTGGCCACATCTACACATGCACTTTACTGCAGAGTAGACTAATTACCTGCGAAATAAAGTGTCACTGTCTACATGTGTATTAAGCTGCAGTAAACTAAATTATGCCCTGACAGTACTATCTTACACAGGGGTAATTTACTGCAATTAAATGCACATGTAGACACTGACCACAGGTATACATTGCACCCAGTCAGCCTAGCCAGATGGGGGCCAGACTCCTGCCTGCCACTTAGCCACCTACAGGATTCTGCACTTCAGCATCCTCATGCCCCAGCTAGCCCTTCCACTGCCTGACATTGCCACCTACAGCCGAGGGCTGACTTCTTTTGCCCTCCTCCAGCCCAGACCTGCTCTGTCCTAACTCAAAATGCTGCTGTCCCACACATACATGTATATGCTGCACCCAGGAATAGTTTACTTTGGCTCAAACTGCTCTAGAGTTTATTGCTTCACATTCATTGCACATATAGATGTACCCTATGATTTCATAAGTGAATCTACAGAACTGTGATTCTCCACCTTCAGGTTCTGTGGCACCCTGAAGTGCTATGATATCCTTTTACGGGTCACACGGGGTGCTGCTCAATATTAGCACAGTTAGGTATGCAAACACCTACCTGGTTCACAAGATAAACCCCAATGGATCAAAGAATGGATGTCTGGAGTTTTAAAAATATTGAGAACCCTACTATAGAATCTACGATCAAAGGGAGTGTCCGAGAAGTAGAAAAATAATAGTATGATAATAATAATGATAATAATAATATTTATCACAGAAGATAGGTTATTTTTAAAAAGAAGCTCTGGACAAGTGTTTATACTTCAGGATCATTTGGCCCAATACAGTAAGAAAGGGCTGGGGGCGGGGGTCACCTATATTACGGGAAGCTTCTAATAACTCAAAGGCAACTGTGAATCTCCTGTTACATCCTGGTAGCCATTTTACTAGTCCATACTTCACATCCACAAAAATTATCTTGTGGAGCTGTAATTTACCTAGGATTGTGTTTAGCTTTATGTGCTTTTATGCAGTAGGCAGTTTATCAGCATTCATCATGACCCCTTCCTGGCTGATGGCAAATAAAAAGGACAAAACAGCATTTTTTTAAAACCAAACTAATGTGTGTGGGGTTTTTTATTTCATAACTGATTTTCACAGCAGGCATCCACTGAGCAGCAAAAAGGTGACTGATTTATTACTATCTATGGTATTATTAGATTTGTCTTTGCTTTACTTATCCTGAAATGGTTCATATCTGCTTAATGAAACTTGGGCTAAGAGCTTTGGAGGGTGGGGAGATGGACACAACATAGAAGCAGAGAGGAACCCAGAACTCTGCCTTCCCTTTCAGCTTTACTTCACATCTATATCCGACTGGGCTTTGAAACTAGATAGAGAAGTATTTATGTCACCTGCAACATACACTTCTCTCCCACAAGGGTTGCAGGGTTAACTGTAAAGCCCCATTATACTCTTGGTTGTAAAACACTATATATGACAAATTCATATAATTGCTTATTTTATCATTTGTCAATTTTATGCATAGCCTATGGAAAATTATGAGAGCAGATGAAATATATTATAAAAACTGCCTGTGTTTTAAGGTAAATCTATTGACAACTGTTCAGATAGCCTCTGTCTCAGATAGTATATGCCAGGGGTCTGCAACCTTTTAGGAGCAGCAGGTCAAGTTAGCACATCTCACTCTGAAAGCAGGTTGTTGCTTCTGACCTGGCCACCACTGCTTCCCCCACTGTTATTTTGACCTGGCCATCCTTATTCCTGTTACCAGATTGCCACTGATGGCCTAATTTCATGGACTAGATTAAATTGATTGGCAGGCTGGATTGGGCCCACAGGCCATAGGTGCCAACACCTGTGGATTGGGCCTGCAGGCCATAGGTAGCAAGTCCTGGTATATACAGCCCTAACTGCCTCAGACTTCTGACTGACAGTATCTAGCAGGAGCATATCAATATTGGAGCCTTGAGTAAAATAGATGGCAACTGCATATAGCACATTAGGAAAATGGACAGTGCTGAGTCAATTTTTAGACTAGTGTTTAATGTCTTTCTGTCTCCCCATTGTCTATAGTACTCTTCTGGAAACATGAAAATTCATTTCCTCTCATGGATTTTGTCCTCTTCCATTTGACAAGCATTGATTTTTCTCCTATGCATTTTGAATGGCGCTGAAACTGTCATTGGCTTATTTTATTTAATAGGCACATCAACTTAATAACCACCTACTTCTGTTATAACAAAACATGCATGTTTTTGTACCAGAATCATCCACTGATATCAGAACAGCTGCACATCTAGCGATGAATGAACAGATTTTTATTTTTTTGCAAGACTCAGGAGTCACAGCTATTTAAAATTAGACACTTGTGTTGTTGGTACATTTGTTGAAACATTTGGTTTGGTACATTTTCCCATCAAATTATAGCAGTTTTAATTAGCTCAGCCACTTAAAATCTCTTCTGTTGTTAATGTTTTCATTTTCTAATGACTGAATTTATCTGAACTTAATGGGGATTAAGGTTCTGATCCAAACTCATTGAACGTACTGGAAAGACTCTTGTTGACTTCAGTGGGCATTGAATGATATCCCAGTTTCTTGGCAGCTATTGGTGTCATTATTCTTTTAGCTTACATATGTGCACACGTGCATGCACACTCACACACAGAGTCTGTATATTTGTATTTAAATTTTGTATTCATGGAACTGGAGATTTGAATTATTCCATTAACAACAGAAATTGGTTACTGCTTAGCAATATAAAAGGACTCTTTTAAGAGTTTGGTTTTTATAACATAAAAATGTATGTGTAAGATTGAAAATTATGGATGGTTATATGGCAAAAAAGATGGTAAAGCAAATTGCTTCCATGGTTGTCAATCTGATATGCTGCAAAAATAGATCCAGGTTATATTCTTGCTTACACCAGTATACATCTGGAGTAATTACAATAAAGCCAATACCATTGTTCCATATTTATACCCAATAAAGCAGAATTTCACCATCATCTTGATAGTTAAGTTGGAAAGAATTATGGCATGTAATGGTTAATAATCACAGGCAAAACAACATCAAGGCATTTTGTAAAGGGGGGAGAGTGTTATGCAGAGCCCTAAAGCAAAGACAAGAAGTTCGATTCTATCTCCTTATTTTGCCACAGATTTCCTGTATGCTAAATCTTATTAACTCTTCGTATGCTTCAATTTCCTGGTTTGTAAATGAGGTTGATAATACACTCCAGTCATATAGAGGTACCTAATTAATTCACATTGTAAATCAATGTGAGATTGTTGGAGAGTATGCACTATATAGATGGAGTTGGTCAGGAATTTGGCATCAGAATGGTTTTTGTCAGGAGAAAGTCTTTCCTAAATTAAAATTTGTAGACAGAAAATTTCAAGTTTCTGTCAGGCAAACTAAAATGATGCCTATCTTTCTTCCCATCTAAAAGAGTCTATAGCAGAAAGCAAAATTGATAGGGTTTTCAGACAGGCAGCCAACAAGCTGGAAGTTTTCTGGAAATTTCTGTGGTAAAAAAGTCAATTTTAACATTTCATCCCAACTCAGAAGAAGAAGTTTCTGAATTTCATTGCAAGGTTTAATATCATCTTTCCATCTTCATATGTGTGTTAATAATATTTATTATGATTATGATGTATCAAACAAGTTGACTTCTAGGGTAAGGAATTACCTTTTATTTTTCTTTAACTTTCCTTGGACTTGACAAATACTTTTACTCCCAGTTCTTGTCCCTTAAAAAAAAAAAAAAATACAAAACTTTTTAAAAAATTGTGGCAAGTGTAAGTACAGGATTTTACAACATTGCACCTTTGTTATTGATTAGGTCTGTTTCATGCCAGTGATGTAGTTAGCCTAGCCAAACACACAGAAATTGCTCTTTCCTTTCCTGCAAGAATGTCACAATAATAAATAAATCATAAATCATATCAATTGTATTGATTTGTGAAAGCCTTGATCTATGCAGACCTTCAGGAATGCAGATGTGTTGTTTGGAGTAACAGATAAAGTAGTAACAGATAAACATTTTGCTGGGGAAAAAAAAATCCACAGCTACTTTTTTAATCCTGTTTTTATTTGTGGCATCGAGCTTTGTTGAGCAAAAATGCTGTGAGGCATCCAGAAATTTTCTGCATAGTGGCAGGCTTTTAAATGCAATGAGCAATCTGCTGTATGTTTCCATATTAATCAATAAGTTGGAAGGGGAAAATCAATATTGTCTGTGCAACTGTGCTTGACATCTCCTAAGAGCTGTGCCTTTACTATGGATTTCATGCTGACAAAACTGATCATAGGTTGATTGTTTATTTAAGGGAGAGGAAGGAAACCACAGTCAGTGTGGTGACTAAGCAACATGAAAGATTTTGCTCTTAGATGTCATATTCAAAAACCTGACATTTGTGTCTAGGAAGTATAAGTTATAAATCTCAGTTACACTAGCGGCTGCCCATGTGAAACGAAAACCCAGTCCTAGTGGGTCAGCAATAAAGAAACTCAGATAGGTATGCAGACATATAGACTAAGATCACCAGTAGATTACTTGGGGTTTAAAATTTCTGCTCTTTGATAGCCACTGTGACAGTGAGAATTTTGCTACATACTCCATGTACTACAAGGATATAGCTATGCTGGTGTAATTATGATTGCTTCGATCTCTATTTTCTGCTAATGTGCTTATATTTTTTCAGATTTGCAGAATTTAAGAATGCTACCATTAGTTTTCTTTGTTTATTTTTTATCATGGAAGAGAGAATTTATTATTACTGAAGGGTTAGGTCACATATTTAATAGGTTTATGTACTTGGATTTTGATTTTAATTCTAAACTTTCAAACTTGGAAAGTCTATTAAAATAATGTGTTGTGTCCTGCCATTATGAGCTATCACCTCTGGTTGTTACCTCCTCAGAAACCCTAAGCCTCACCATGATCTAAAGAACACAGTATAAACTAATCAACATAGGTCCTGGGCAGCATAAAGGGAAAGCCAACATGATGCATAGCTTGGTGATAATAGTTCAGTAAATGAAATTCTGCCATCTGAGCCCATCATTATTCTCTTTCACGCTTGTCATAAAAGTTCCATCCCTTACTGGCACCCTATAACATTTTTCATGGGAGTAGGGACATTTAACCTTAGGCCTAAGCCAAATTTTAATCTAAATAATGATTTTTTTTTTTTCCAAATAGCCAATCTAATATTTGGACCCTGACCTAGATCCCTCTTACTCAGGTGGTCTAACCTCCACCCTCATACTGGACTACAAACCCTGCTAGACCCCTCTCAGCAATGGTCCCCTCTGGGACCTTGAGCCTCACTAGCCCTGGCCTCATTTCTAGGCCAGTCAGGATTCCAACCCTCTAGCAGTAGGCACTCAGGCCCTTTAATCATCCTGGTCCTGGCCCCAGCATTGACTAGTCAAGGTTTATAGGTAGGTTCTTGGCAGCTAGGTTTCTCCTATACAGGTCTGCCTTCTGAGCTCCTCCTCACACTATCTTTGCTCTGTGAGCTTGTGGACCACATAGTCACTCTGGAGCCCTCCTTGGCCTGCTCTTACACTCTCATTGGGTTAATTCTCTGCCCCTTACTGGGCCTCTACTCCAGCCAGCCAATGCAAAGTCTTTCAGGCCCCCCATGGACCCTACTCTATATAGCCTTTGGCTCTCACTCTGCCTCCTCACTGGGGCCAATACTCCACCCCCTTGCTAGGGCTTCTGAGCCTTATGCCCCCATGGGCCTCAGGCCCTGCTCTATGGGCCTTCGCTCCATGCTTTTCTGTTGGGGTAAGCTCCCCTAGCCTTTCCCTCCCCACAGGGTAACCTACAAAGCAGTGGGAGCTCAGGCTTTATAATGTCACATATTCACCTTTAACTAGGGAGGCAAGAGTGTGGCATTTCTTGGAGACTGCCCTGCCACAGGCAGCCCCACCACACCATCCAACCCCAGCAGGGTGTAGTTTTAAGTCAAGCCCCAGGAACAGGAACCTCCTCCATCCCCATTGTTCCTACACTTGACCTTCAGATGTTCTGGGAGCAGCAGTACTCTGGCCAGGAGATGTTCACCTTTTGGATCCACAGGTGCAACTGCCTGGCTCTGCTCTTAGGGTGTCTTGTACCCTGACTTCCTAGCCCTACACCAATCAGGCAACCTCTTGGGTGCTATGTGACCCTCCTCATTGGGTCTGTTCCCACCTGCAGGCTGATCTGCAGTCTGCTCAAGCCTTTGAAATGGCAGGCACAACTTGTGCTCTGCCACACTCTACAATAGTTTAGAAGTCTTTGCTTCCTGTTCTAAACTGTTGTAAAGCAGTAATGTGTACTGTTAAACTAATGACCAGGAATCCTGGTTTTCTCTCATAAAAAAGCCCCAGTTTTTGGGTTTAAAGAAGTAACCCAAACTCCACATTTTTCCATGATTAAAATGAAACACCACTTATATATATATAGTGGTGTTTCCTTTTAATCACTGTAAAATGCGGATTTTGGGTTACTTTTTTTAATCTGAAAATTGAGGAGATTTTTTTTATCAGAGAAAACCAGGATCCCTGCTAATGACTATCTGTGAATGTATTTCAGTAATTAGTTAAGTAATTTCTGCTTTTAAGGTGGTTTTAGATCCTTCAGAATGAAAGAAACTATACCAGCATAAAATGTTTTCAGATGCTTGTTGCCCTGTGTTATTTTTCACAGTAGTATTTTCAGGAGGTATTCAGTTTTCACTAATTTGACAGTTCATTCTCCTCTGCTGATAAATTCAAATATAGCCTTTAAAATATTTACAGTGAGGATGTACAAATCCTCCCTCCTACCATGAATATTAGTTGCTACAGAGCCATATATCATATTTCCCATGCAAGTGATAAAATGATATAAAGAATGGCTGGCTTTCAGTTAATGATGCTGAATCTAAGAAATCATTTGATTTAACCATTTGATTATTTCATTGTAGAACTGTAACTTCCCTTCCCAGATTAGTTAATGTATCATGCCTTCCATTCATCGTTTTTCTGTGCCTCACAGGTCAGAGGTGTAAGTTGTAGCCATGTTGGTCTAAGGACATAGGCAGAAAAGTTCTTTGGGTAAATCCAATATCTTTTATTAAACCAACTCAAATAGTTGGAAAAATTCTTCTTTTCAAGGTTTCAGGTACAGTTGTCCTTCATCAGGCAGAGGAAGCATATGCAGATGGTCTGTGCTCTTCCTGGATGGAGTAGTAAAACAGTCAGAGTCCATCACATGCAAGAAAGCCAGTCAGTCAAAATCTAAATTGAGGCAATCAGTAGGTGAGAGACAAATGGAGGGGTGGCAGGGTGAGAAGGGGAAGGAATGTAGCTGTAGTCAATGGATGAGAGACAGGAGGGGACCTCAGGTGAAGAGGGAAGGGAACAAGAATAACTGGTAAAAAGTGGAGGGTTTACCTGAGCAGTCAGATGTTAGGCAGGTTATAATGTGTCATAAATCCAATCTATATATTTAGTCCATGATTTTTTGTCTCCAGTAGATGTTTAAGTGAAGTTCAGAGGCTCATCTGTGAAAGGTTTTTTGTAAATTCCCTTTAAGAATTAGAACTAAGAGATTGGAGAGAGAGTGGTTTTCTCGTGAGAAGTGTGTCCCCAAAAGGTAATTGGGTATTCTTATATTTGATAGCTTTTTGTGTGCATTCATTCTGGTGCACAGTTGTTTGGTTTCTCCTACATATTTTATGTCAGAGCATCTGGTGCACTGAATGAGATATATTACATTTCTGAAGGTGCAGATGTAAGATTCAGGAATGTTGATGGTTCTATTGTGGGGTATAGTAGTTATGGGGGTGATGGAGATGTGTTGGCATGGCATGGTCTGGATCCATTTGGTGTGTTTTGAGCCGTAGGAAGTTTGCTTTTAGTGATAAGGTTGGCAAGGTTTAGTGCTTGCTTAAAGGCTAGTACGGGTGGTTCTGGGAAAATCTCTTTAAGAAATGGGTCTCCTTCTAATACAGGTTGCAATTGTTTGAGGATTTTCTGTATAGGTTGCATGGAAGGATGATATGTCATAACCAGTAGTGTGTGATCCATGGGGATTTTTCTTCTGTATTGCAGCAGTTCTTCACGTGGTATCTGGGTGGCTCTTTCAAAAATGCAATATATCTCTCTGGAGGAGTGTCCTTGTTGAGTGAAAGACCTTTTGAGATTTGTGAGGTGACAATCATGGGTGTTCTCAGTGCAAATTTGGTGTTCGGTGGTATTTGAGGGCGTGGCTGTATATCGTAGCTTTCTTGGGTTGTTCAGAGTGATTACTGGTTCTGTGCAGATATGTACGTTGGTCCATGGATTTCTTGTATATGGTGGTCTGTATTTTACCATTCTGTATAGTGACTAGCATATCTAAAAAGGAAATGTTGGTGTTGGCATATTCCAGAGATAGTCTGATGGAGGGGTGATGCTTGTTGAATTTCTGTTGGGAATCAATCACAGGTCAGGGCAAATTCTTTGAATATCTGGACTTTGTATTTTGTCTTGAGAATTCCCTTTTAGTCTCAGGCTTATTTTCCTCTCTTAAAAAGAGTATGCTATTTACTCTCACTGGCAAACTTCTGCTCCCTCCAGCATGTCAGTTAGGAAAAGCTTATTTTGGCATATCATTAGATTTAAAACAAACAAACAAGAAGGGGTACATTTTTTACACCACAGTAGACTTGTGAAACTTGTTGCCATAGGAGGTTGTAGAGGTAGATAGTATAGCCAAGTTCACAAAGGGGCTAGACAAATTTATTGGGGGATATTAAATAGAACACTCAGGAATGTATCCTCTGACATCCCTAAACCAATGGTACAGGGATGCCACTGGAGGTATGACAAGGGATGGACCACTGTACATGACTTGTTCATATACTCTTCCCCTAAAGCATATACTACTTGTCATTGTTGAAGACAAGCTACTGGGCTAAATGGACCATTGGTTTTGCCTAGTATGGCAATTCTTATGCTCTTATTAACTTTATACACTGTCCAGAGTTTGGAAATTCCCCAAGATCTAATTTTATAAAAACTTTTCATTATAGCTACTTGAGTTTTGATGGATGACTGTTTCTCTAGTTTACAACTGGAAATGGGTAATATTCAACACAGTTGAAAACAGCGAAAGGACTGGTGTATTGAATTAGTAGCATAGTGGCCATGTCTACATGAGACACCTACTGTGCACTCATTGCCGCACAGGCATTTAGTATTTGTTTTAAAAAGTACTAAATGTAGCCAGAGTTACTGTGCAGTAGCACTGAGGAATGGATTTTTGTGACTTTTACTACACAGTAGCTTGTGACTACTGTGCAGCAGCATTGCATCCTGCTTTCTGCTTTCTGAGTTGGAATGCTCCAAAATTAATTGCACAATTCTGGCAAGCTCAGAACTGAAATTAAGTTGAGGGAACTCAACTAGCCAGACATGAGTTGGGTAACAAAAATACAGTTAAAAATCTTCACCCAAAAGGATTCTAAATCAGAAGTATGTTTACTGAGAAGTACACTGAAATTGCATTCTACCCCTTTCTAGCATAATTCACAAATTCTAGAGATACCAGCAGGCTGTAGTAGAGCATACAACCCTTTCCTATATGCAAAACTATGTTATTTTAACTATAGCTGTATAAATCAAAATGGTAAAATTCCTACTGTGATGTTGTAGATTGCATCTTTATGGGCTGAGATTCTCAGACAAAGTTTCTGGGTCAATACTGTCAATCTGCTCTTGTTATGTGAGGCCAGCTGACTTCCAGTGACAGCAGGATCAGGGATATACCAGCCCAGCCTCTGGCTTCTCTACTTGTGATTCCATCCAGGAAGAGGACACACCAACTGCAGAAACTTCCTCAGCCTGACAAAGGGTTTTTAAACCCAAAAGCTTGGTTAAAATTTTTTTCCAACTACCTAAGTTGGTCTAATAAAAGATATCAGATTCACGCAAAGAACCTTGTCTGCCTATGTCCTCAGACCAACACAGCTACAACCTACACCTCAGTATATCCACATAGCTTTTTGAGGTGTGACATTTAGTGGTTACTTAGTGTACCAGATGTTTGCAAGACCTGAGTGTATGTCACTAGATTATTTTATCACTGAGAAAATAGAGAGAAAAGTGAAAATTAAAATATTTTAACTTACTTTCCTCAAAGAAAAATAACACTGAAACCTTCTATTCTGCTGCCCAAGAGACTTCTGAATTGTTAAGTTGCATTGGGGTTTCAAACAGCACAAGCAATTTTTCAATTATGTGGATTGGCCATAAACTCATTTCCAGGAAATCTACACATTGTTTTAAAAACATTTGTTCAGCAAATGTTCATTCTAAATTTATTCATGAAAAAACAATGATGATATAATCAAAGCATGTAAAGATAGTTGAAATGCTCCAAGATCAGTTGCACAATTCTTGCAATTTCAGAATCAAAATTATGTTGAGGGAACTCAACTAGCCAGACATCTGTTGGGTAACAAAAATGCAATTAAAAATCTACACCCAAAAGGATTCTAAGTTATGCAGAGTTATTAAAAAAATGTGAGGAACATCTTCTCAACAATGGGGAGGAATGGATTTAAAATATAGGGAACACTAGGTTTCTTGGTATCAATGGGTATGTTTACACAATAGTTTCACTGTGTAGTTGACTAATTAGCTGCATGTGTGGCCTTATTGGACCACAGTAAACTTATAAACACCTCTCTGGGTTAGTATTTGTAAGCACAAGTATTATCCTGCAGTGGTGTTATTTAGTATGCTGCCACGCACATATAGACACTAACGTGGCTGCCTGGGGCTTGAGGGTGCTTCAGTGTAAGGACTAACTGCCAGCTAACCCCACACTGGAGCACCCTCATGCCCCAACCTGCCCCTATACAGCACATTGAACCAGGTTGGAGCAGCCCTGGACTGGCAGGCTGATCCCCTGGGTCCCCTGCCAGCTGTGGCTACTCTGACCCAGCTCAATGTGCTACAATCCCAGGAGTATGTGTAAACATGGCACTTAGAAGTTCATTCAATTGCATTAATAGCATATGTAGATGCACCCAGTAACTAGCAGAAATGTTGGTTTTCTCTGATTAAAAAAATCGCCAATTTTCAGAAATAAAAAAGTAACCCAAAATCTATATTTTTCTGTGATCGAAATGAAACACCACTGTATATACATATATACATTAGTGGCATTTCATTTTAATCACAAGAAAATGGTGATTTTATGCTAATTTCTTTAATCCAAAATTTGGGGATTTTTTTTTTTATCAGAGAAAACCAGGATCCCTGGTGACTAGGTATTTAGCTCTGTTAGGAAAAAAATAATGGAACAGAGCAGCAGACAGGCATTAGTTTCCAATAAAGCAAGCATTGAATAATTTTGACCTCTACTGAGCCTCAATAGATTGGGAAGAGGAAGCAAGCTCTGTGAGTCTGAGAGCGACCTGGAGCATTCTAATAAAACAAAAAATTTTAAAACTGTAGATTCCACTATTACCAAAGTGATTACTAGATTTCACATATGCTGGGTAGCAAGAGAAACTAGGAAGACAGTAGCTAACCAAAGAACCCTTAAATTAATGTTAACCTAAAAATGCTGAGCTATTGAATTGTATTATAAAATCAGTTAATAAGAATACAAGAAGTACCATACTGGATTAAACCAATAGTCCATCTAATGCAGTATCCTGACTCCAACAGTGGCATGGAGGGATACTATAGAGGGAGAGTATAAAATGGATATCTCTAGAACAGAGTTTTTCAACCTTTTCTAGTAAGTGTTCCTGCAGTGGCCCCTTTTTAGTAAGTGTACCCCCAGGGGAGGGGGCATGGCAAGCAGCCAGACACAGAGCGCAGGCATGACAAGCAGCAGAACAGCAGCAGCTCAGCGTCTGTTTGGCCCTGCTCTCACCAAACCCTGGCCCTGCTTCAGTGAGACAGTGGCTTGGGGTGGCAGTGTTCCATCCCCACCTGCCCCCGCATACCCTCTGGGACCTTTCAAAATACCTCCAGGGGTATATGTACCCCCCATTGACAACACCTGCTCTAGAGTGATCAATCCCCTCCCTGATATCCACCATTTTTAGGTTTAGATATGCCAGAGCAAACATCTTCAAACTTTGTGTTCTATCATCTTTGTGATCTATCATCCATACATTTATCCAGTTTCTTTTTGAACCTGGCTATGCTATCCACTCCCACGACCTCCTGTGGCAATGAGTTCCACAAGTTAACTATGTGTTGTATAAAAAAAGTACTTTTTCTTGATCGTTTCAAACCTGTTACCTACTAGATTCAGTGGGTGCCTATTGTTCTAGAAAAAATAAAAAACAATGTATAAATAATTAGACATGAGATTCTGACATTGCAACATTAATTTAGCCAGATTCAAAAAGAGATTGGCCAAATTTTTGGAGGAAAGGGGCATCATTAGCTGTTGAGCATGGGAGTTAGGGATACAGCTTCTGAATTAGAACTTCCTAGACCTTAACTGCTGGGAGCTGAAAGTGGGAGAGGAACAATGGAAAAATGCCTGGTCATACCCAGTTCACTCTCCCTTTCAGCATCCACTAGCTGCTGCTGTGTGACACAGGATGCTGGACAAGATAGAGCTATGGTATGACCCAGTAAATGGCCCTTCTTAGGTTTTTATGCTCTAACACTGAATGATAGCTTACTTAGTGGATAGTCCCATTACTCGTATGGTTTGTTCACAAAGCCAGGTTCTGCTCTATGTGAGTAAATATGATAAAACCTGGCTCTTGGAAAAATAATGATGTGCTTGTAAATATAGCTATTATCCTTTTTTTAAAATAGAAATTATGTGAAAAAAGCAAATGTGTAAAACCAAATAGTTAATATACACCAGGATATTAAAGGGATTAGCAGAGGAACTTACTTTACCACATACAGTTATTTTTTAAATGTCCTGGCAATCATGGAAGATAGGAGGATAGAATAAAAACATATACATGTGACCAAATCTGGGAAGGGATAAAGAAAAATCCTAGTAATTACTTCCTGAAAAATCTAATGTCAGTGGCTATCACAGTAAAATAACAATACATATAGAACATAGAGAAGCATGTAGTGTCTAATTCAGAACAAATTGAAATCTCCTCTAGGCTTTCCAGTGACTTTAATGGGCTTTGGAAAACAGATATATAAGAATGTTAAAGTAATATTGAGATGATAAATGAATAGGACAATTGATTACTTATGCCTAAGAGAAACAGGATACAGAAATGGAGACACTTAGGTACTGAAAGAAGCTGTGGTAGTAGGAGAGATGTTAGAGAAATCTGGAGTTGATTAATGTCTTGAAGGTGAAAAAAGGAAACTTGAACATAACAAAGAAAAAAGGGAGAAACAAGAAGTTTCTAAGACGTAGAGGTAGAAACAGTTGGATTGGCTAGAAAAAGATTATGTCCTTGGTGCAATTTTCTGGTAGTAGTGGTTGGAAGAGAGACACAGCTATAGCAAAGATAGGAAATTAGTAGATTGTGAGGCAACATCTTGGCAGTGTTGAGTTTTAGATATACAATTTAAAAACAAACAAGCAACCCCCCACCAAAAAACCCCAAAATTAATAAGTAAGAGATGAATTTTAAAGGAAGAAGAGACCTGAGTCAAATATGATGCCATGTTGAGGATTCTAGGAGATAAGTGTGTAAGAACAACATCCATTTCTCCCCCCTGTAAATGAAGTGATTCTTGTAAAAATTGTAAAGTACTTTGATTTACCCAGGATGATGCAGAGTGTTCATAAGCTTAAGGTATTCTTCAGAAGAGAGACTGGACATATCTCATTAATTACATTTTTAGAAGGGAGTTGTAGGAAATAAACTCTAGTAAACGTGAAAAAACTACAAATAGTTTATCATCCAAAAGTTAGAAATGGAACAATAGAAAGGGAACAAAATAAAGAGAGTTTAGAAAATACAATCCAAGCAAGAAGAAGAGAAGACATCTGAAAAAAGGTAATGTCAGAAATGGCACCAGTTAATAGGGGCTTAAAATTGCTATAATCAAGACATCAGGTAAGTCAGAAGCATCATAAAGAGCTAAGCTAGGCTAATATTAGGCCAAGGAAGGAGATTTCTTTGCATTACTGAATTAATGTGATTTGACTTTGAAAACTGTAATCAGTTCTAGGCAACCCAACAGCAGAATATGAAGAGCAAAGCAATAAAAACAACAAAGGGGTTGGTGGTATTGATTTCTGAAATGAAAGTAAAAATGCTAAACATACAATCTGACCAAACACTGACTAAAGGAAGAACTGATAAATAGCTTCAGGTATTTCCAAATATATCAAGATGGCTATGGGACTGTTTATGAAGATTTAAAATAGCATAGCTAGGAGTAATGGAATACAAATAAGAGATAAAAATTACTGTAAATATGGAACTGGTGTTGTAATGAAAGAGAAAGTGAAGTAGGGAAAGCAGCTATTAACATGTGAGCTGGACCAATTGGGCTGGACCAATCACTGGAGAATATATACTGTCGGTCATAATTCTAGGCTGGGAGGAAACTGAACTAGTTGTTTTAAAAGGTCTCTTTGTGCTTTAATTTCCATGAACTTAACAAGATAAAATATACAAGAGAATTTTACCAAGGAGAGGATATATTGGGTTGAAGAACTTCTTAGCTATATATGAGGTAAGAAACTTCAGATCATTATTTGCCAACTTAAACATTTGACTATATCTCATTATAAAATGACCACAAAAATAGATTTTTATAAATTATTTGAACAGTCTAAGCCATAAATGACGTGAAAGAATTATCCGTATGAGGAAACAGCAATAACATTTAAATAAAGAGTCATATTAGACAACATACAAGCAGATATCCATCAATGTCATTATTTACCAAGTATATTTTTGTGGCTTTTCATGGGCTTCTTGCACCATCTGTTAGTGGTACAATGAAGCAATAAGATAAGGAGTGTATGAATTCGCCATGTTTTCATGGGGATAGTGCATTACTGAAAGTGTTCTGTAACTAAATAAAAGTTACTAGAAGTCCAGTTCAGCAGGACATCAGATAGTCAGCTTCCACTGGATGCAAGAAAATGTAGCTGGTATATTCCAGGATTCCTCTACACTCATGCAGTTCTGGGAACAATATTAAATTGATGCCTCAAATGTTATATTCACATTTTTAGATATGCTTATGTTTTTGTTATTTTCTTGTTTTCTTATTTTTCTTGTACTTGGTTTTTCGAAAAGTTTCAATTAAATTCCATTTTTATTTTCAACCTATTTTCCCATTTATTTACAGCCTTATTATAACAAACACCTGCAGGACCAGGAGGAATATTTCTTAAAGAGAGTATTCACTATAATAGGGTTATTCAGTTAGCTGTATTATAATAAAGAAAAAAATTATTCCAACTATAGAAATTGGTAAAAACAGGGATTTGTCAGAAACAGGATTTGTCATAATGAGGCTGTACAATATCTCTATTTGTTTCACAAATTATATTTGTAATTATATATAATTTGGCCTTTTATCCTTTGATTCCTATTTTCTTGTTCATTTTAGTGCAGCTGTTTCTTTTGCATGAATTTATGTTGTTGGCAATTTCATTTCTGCCAGATAAAATATCTTTTTTTGTTCATTTCTTTCTTATTTCAAAGGGACACATGAAAAAACACTAAAAATATTTATGTGGGGTTGAACATTAGGTGAATTAAAGTCACGTTTCTTGTAAATGGCAGCATTGCTAAGAAAAAAGAAAATTCAAAGGTAAATGAACTTTCTGACTCAGAGTGAAAAATCTGGAAGGAAATTTAAATTGTGCTCTCAGTAGCAATGAAGTGATTCTCGAATTCCAAAGAATATGTGATTCATGGGTTTAGACCTTAGCATCCTGAGGTAATTTTTATTTATTCATTTATTTTATTAGATTTATATGCCACCCTTCCCAATGAAGATATTTTACAGAAGGTGATTAAAATTGCCCATAAACAACAAAATAAAACCAATAAGAACATAACTTAAAATGAAAGTAGAGTATTAAAATAGAATATAAAACAAATAACACCCCCCCCAAGAAATTTTCCAGCCTCGCCTGCCTGGTTAAATGCCTGCTCAAATAAAAAAGACTTACAGCACTTCTGTAAGATGTCCAGGCTCAGTCTGGTGTACCTCAGGGAGGCAGTTCAAAAGCTGAGGAGCAATGGCCAAGGAGGACCTCTCACATATTTTCACCAAGTGAAGTTGGCAGTTGACAGTACTTACAGGAGGTTGATCACAGTGGACCCTTAGGGATCATAGTACAGCATAAGGAGGTGGTCCATTAGGGTTTTAAAGGACAAAAACTACACTTTGAATTGTAGATGAACTGTTACTGGAGGCTCTGGAGTACGGGAGTGATGTGTTCCTGGTGACCCAACCCCAGTAGAAAGCATGCTGCTGTAGTCTCCGCCAGCTTCGGCTTCTTCCATGGAGGTGATACTCCAGGATCGGTTCACATAGAGTGTATTGAAGTAGTCGAGTGTCCTAGGTTATGAAGGGTTGGTTAACGGTTGCCAGATCCATTTCTGAATGAAACTGTCACAGCTGCCAACTGAAAATCAAGGTACAGCAGAAGATCTAAGAGCACCCCAAGATTGAAGCTGAGTGACAAGGCAAAGCAGAACCTCATCAGTGATAGGCATCCCAGTGCTCTGAAAGTCAAGCAGTCTGCCCACCACCATCATCTCTGTCTTGTCTGAATTCAACTTATTGGTTCACCTTCTTGCAGTTCCCAACTGCTGCCAGGCACTGGGAAAGGACAGAGACTCTGGGTCCTGGATCAGATGAAAAAGAGAGCTAGAGCTGGATGTCACTAGCATATTGTTGACACCTTACTCCAGATCTCCATTTGATCTCTTCCAGCACCTTTACATATACATTGAACAGAAGGGGCAACAAGATGGAGCCTTGGGAGACCCCACAGGAAAGATCCTGACAGGATGACAAGTACTGATGCATCACCAACCTCTGGGACCTCCCTGCTAGGAAAGTGCAAAACCAATTTAGAGCAGTCCTGCAAATACCAGGTCATTTAAATGCTTTACCAGCACCTCACAGTCAATTGTATCAAAGATGTCATACAGTAGGGGCCAAACTTTTTGGTCATGGTCCCACAAATTAAGCCACACTTCCTCCCTGAGTGCTACCCAATCCTCTTCTGTCTGATCTATTGCTCTTGCTGTCTCCTCCCTGCCTGATCCACTGCTCTGCTCTTCCCCCTGCCAGATTTGCTGTGTACCAAACAAAGTGGCTGAGTGTGCCAGTTGCAGCATGCATGCCACAGGTTGGCCATCCCTGATCTAGTAAGATCAGCAAGGCACAATTTTCCCCATCACTCTCCAAGTAAAGATCATCAACTAAGGTTGCAAGTGCAGTTGCCAGGGTAAAAGCCAGACTGACAAGAGTCCAGCAATCCTATCACATCCAAACATACCAAAACACACTAAATTTTTCTTTACTACAGAAAAGGTTGTCAGTTTTCAGACCTGACAGCCAAGTTCAGTTTACAGACTTGTTTTGGAATCCAGTTCAGTAGAAGTAGGAGTCTACTGCTAAGTTTATTCCTCCTTAGACAGAGGGAAGTGTTGTGCAGTACTGTGTGGGTAGAAGAAGGTCAAGAGGGATAAGTAAAACATAAGAAACTGGAAAACCTGAATAGAATACCCTAAAAAAATTGAGTTATTAAAACCTTTTAGAGTAGCTATGAGAGTCAGATTTTGCATATCCCTAGTAGAGCTTCAACACAGCAGAGCCTTAGAAGCACATTCTCTCCCGGGTGTTACATGTTCAAATAGAAGATGTGGTTCATCCATGGCCAGTGTAGTTTGCTCCTTGAGCTATTGGATGGGGAAGACATGAGCCCAGAGGTGGGCAAAATGGCAGATCTGGAAGGCAGCCAGACTCCATTTCCTAGCAGCCACTACCTGCATTGCTGTGGCTGGTTTCCATGGAGACCCCAGGATTGTCAGTGCAGCCAGGATTTCCATGGAAACCAGCCCCAGCAGCAATGGCAGGGTTGGGAACTTGCAGTAGTGACAGCATGGTCCAGACCTGGGGCAGAGCCATGAAATTGCTGGCTACGTGCCCCTGCCCCGGGCATGCGTGAAGCAGATTGCAGCTGTGCCTTGGCTCCAGACCACACTGTCATCACTGCAAGACCCCGGCCCTGGAGCAGCTCCCTGCCCAACTGCATGCCCTGCTAGCACTGCTGGGGCCAGTCTCCATGGAAACCATGGCCCTGCACTGGCACAGCATCCCTGCTCCTGGGATCTCCATCAGAACTGTCCACAGTGATGCAGGCAGGGGCTGCTGGGAAATGGAGTCTGCCATGGGCCTGATGTGGCCCACAGGCCGGACTTTGCCCACCCCTGCATTAGCCTCATCCCCAATTCTCAGATTTAAAAAATCCACATTTTTCCATGATTAAAATGAAATACCACATGGTGGAAAATCATGGAAAAACATAAATTTTGGGTTACTTTTTTTAATCCAAGAATTGGGGATCTTTTTTTACCAGAGAAAACCAGGATCCCTGCTTATCACTTCCCACTGGTGTCTTCTCTGGAGTTAATGCCTGTATTTATGCTCCATTTGCCTACATGAATGTTATTTCCCCTATCCTGAAGGTATGAGTACTATATAGATCCTAAATTCCCCTCAGTAAAGACAGAGGCAGATGCCTGGCCCAGTAATAGCTATAGTGATGGGCACAGCTTTTATCACCTCCTCTACTCCTTTGAGGTAAAATTTGGCCCCTAATAAAAGTGTGCTAAATCATTTAGAATTGCTAAAAGCTACAGTAGGACACAGGGGGAAGAGGAAATTTTGATTTTTTAATACAGTAATTTTTTGTACATATAGCAAAAAAGTATGTTATACCAAATGTTCAATCAAATCTAGTGAACCTGCCATTCCCTCAAGAAAACTCATTTTGTTGCTGTCTACCACTACAAGATGAAGACTGTCAATATCTTTTTCATATATCATCTGTGGTATTAAAGTGATTTCTTGAACTATTCTGCATAAAGGAGAAGGAGAGACACAAGCCCCCAGGGACTGATGGAAATTGCTGCATTATTAGAAAATGAGCTAGGAAGTGAGTTAGCTCATTTGTGTTATTGACAATTCCTGCTTTTGCAAGTGATCGCATTGTAAAGCAAAACTGGTGCATATCTGACTTGTAAAATCAAAACTAAAATCTTTTACTTATATCTGCTAATTTACATGAGCTGAAAAAGGATATGTCTTACAAAACCTAGAGAGCTATTTTATGAAATGGTTTATATCTGAAGACATGCAGTTCCTTCCATCATTTCAAAATTCTGCCTTATTCATTAGCTTAGCAGGGAATTTGACAGGTGGAATCTGGGTTCCTATCTCTGTTGTAAGAACTGTTCAAATATTTTACATTAAACAATCCTTGATTAAAATGTATAAACAGTCCTTGGGGCAGTAGCTGGAACCCAGACTCTCCCATTTGAAATGAGTGCCCTCTAGGCCAGAGAGTCACAGTGTCTTTCTCTCTCTCTCTCTCTCTCTCTTGCTCTCTCTCTCCCAACAAATGAAGCCTTATATATTCTGTGCATAGTTTCAAAGGGAGGAGCATCCCTAACTATAAGTGGCCTTGAGCTCCCATGTCCCAGCAGAGTGCCTTATCACCATTCCCTGATCTCCGGGAAGATGTAGGTTTGCATGCCGTCAGGCAAAAGTAGGAATTAAGTATGGGTCTCCCATATTTTAGATGACTGCTCTCATCCTGAGCTCTTGTATAAAGGGAAGGCAGCAGCAGGAAGAACATTGCTTCTCTGGTACTATTTTAAAAGAATATAACTCTACAACTGTATTGTTTTTAAAGAAAGCCATCAATGCATTTTATGACGAACCTAATCCATTGCATGTACTATAATAACAGCTGGTGGATTGAGGCCCTCTGGGAGGACAATAAAAGAATGCCTGGTGGGGAAACATGAGATTAAGAACAGAGTATTCAGTGAAAGAAGAGGGCAAAATCTAAGAGCAACTTAAGCACTAGGACATATTGTATCAATACAGGAATTATTAAAGCATACATATGTTATACTTTACAATTTGTGCATGTTGGTTTTACAAAACATGCTTCAGTGAAAAAATCTGTTAATTAGGGATTATAAGCACCAACAGAGAGCTATGTGTTGTTTTCATACAAATAGTACTTTGAAATATGGACTGTGTACTCTCAGAGAAACAGAAGTTTTGGCATGACTCTCATCCATAATTCTGGTTTCCAGAGAAAGGAGTTCTTAGCACCTCATTAAATATGAGGAGGCATTTTGCTTTTCCCCTCTCCTTGAACTCCATTAGTAAATCATAATCTGGTGGTAAAAGGTTTTGGCAGGGTGTTGCTGGGATGCAAGTTTGATTTTATTGCTTTTCTACGTAAAGCTGTGCCTTTAATTCAATTTTCATCTCTGTATAAACGTAATATTATTATGATTTGAAAACCATTATTTATATTTATGTGTATAACAGAAAGCTCCCTTCAGCCTTAACTGCATGACACAACGAATACAACTCCCTCCCTCCTTAACAGGGAAGGAGGGAAATGAAAGAGGATTTCTGTGCTACCCAGTATATTTATAACAGTGTCCCTTTCCTGAACTGCAGTTGCCACTCTCAAGGTCGGGCTTATTTACAATAAAAGCATTCTATTTACACATGCCTTTCCTGCTCTCCTATTGCAGTCACACGCGCACAAACCCTTACATGCTGTAGACATTTTCCAGGTAGCACTTCTGGTTATATTAGCTTACACTGCAGTATTTGGACAAACACACAACATTTCTTTAGAGATAACAGGTAGGAAGATACTCATAACACCAGAAGCAATAAACATTGCTGGAATTAATAACACTACAAGATGCCTTTCTCTGAGTTTTCCTGGCACCGTTCTACTGAGGTTCAAGAACTGACATGGACTAAGAAGGGAATGGAAAACCTTATTCAGAGCCCAGTTGGGACACCCGTTAAATTCACTGGACTTTGGACCAGACCCTTTTCCTTCTGAAATAAGCACTAGGGTTTGTGCCACCCCCTGAAGAAGTCATGCTTCCAAAGAAACCAAAAACACCCTCTGCTTCTGGAAGTCCCTTGAGGAGAAGGCTAATCTTCAGAAAGAAATTTGTTCTGAGTTTCTGGGTCTGCAGAGATGAATGTCCAAAGTAAAATGTACAGGGTCCAGCCCAACTAATCTCCTCCTTCTCCACAAGTTAACTAACCCAAACCACCCAGAGGTCTCTCTCAGCTTTAGGGTCTTCAGGGAAGGAACAATGCATTAGAAGCACTTTGCCGTCTTGCCCAGCCTATAGCAGTAGAGGGACCATGGGACCCTTAACCATTTTCATTAGCAGTCTGTAATTCAGCAAGTACATTTTTAAAAAATATATAATCACCAGGGATCCTGGTTTTCTCTGATTTAAAAAAAAAATCCACAATTTTTGGTGTAAAAAAAGTAACCCAAAATCCACATTTTTCTATGATTTAAATGAAGCACCACTAATATATATCTAGATATATTGTGAAGTTTCATTTTAATCATGGCAAATGTAGATTTGGGGTTACTTTTTTAACTGAAAACTGGGGATTTTTTAAAATCAGAAAACAAGGATCCATGATAATCACTAGGGTGTGCCTTGAAACAGTGTTCTTAGGCTTGACCATTTTTTTTCAAGAGGAGAAAAGTTAGTCTGTGATTTACCAATTGTATGTAAGTCTGACTGAAGAAAATGTAACATACACAAGAAAATGTCATCTTTGGTGAAAAGATCATTGAAAAAGATGATGGCTTGATGCAATTCACAGGAGTAGCATGCAGACTCACATCTGTTTAAATTATGAATCTATCTGTTTTCCAGCCTGAGAATGTACAAGATCTAAATATCAATTAATCTTGAAATGCATATATGTGCCAGGGAATTTTTAAATCAGATAAATCATTTAGAGAACCTCCATTTCTTTTAATAATACCACCTACAAAAAAAAAAGAAAAATCATTTGACTGAAGGAAACAAGCAAAGCAAATTCCTGCATCAGCTCTTTCTTGTATATCATTTAGTATGAGATCCTGCCCCTCAGCTGACAATGCAGAGCCTAGACCACAGTTGAACTGCTTTGGCACTGCAATATGCAAACAGTAGAGAATGGAGAATCTCCATATGGTTGATCTTATCAAAAGGGATCCTGGTTTTTTTTCTGATTAAAAAATCCCCAATTTTTGGATTAAATAAATTCACATTTTTCCATCTATGATTATTGGCCTCTCATTTTAATCATGCAAAACTGTAGATATTGGGTTACTTTATTTAATCTAAAAATTTGGGATTTTTTTTTTTATCAGAGAAAACCAGGATCCCTGTTGATAAGATCAACCCTATGGAGATTCTCCATTCTCTACTGTTTGAATACTGCAGTGCTAAAACAGTTCAGTTGTGGTCCAGGCTCTATATTGTCAGCAGAGGGGCAGAATCTCATCCTAAATGATATACAAGACAGAGCTGATGCAGGAATTTGCCTAGCTTTGTTTCTTCAATCAATTTATTTATTTTTTTTACTTTTGTGGGTGGTATTAAGACAGGGGGGGTTGGTTTTTTTCCTGTGCTGACTGGGGGAAAAATTTTCATCTTACATTTGAGTAAATATGGTATGGGTTGTTAACTGAGTTTTTAAATCTCTTATCTAGCTTGATAGTAAAGTTCACGTATTTTTGGAAAAGAAGGAAACACTTCATACAAAATAATATATACTTATTCCAAGAGTCACAGAGAATCATGACAGAAGGAACCATTAGATCATCTCTTCTGACTTGTGTAGCACAGGCCCTTAAGCATCACCAAGGGTGTTGTTACATGTTATCCTTAGGCCATGCTAAGTGCTGTGGAATGTTAAGCAGCGTTAATGTTAGAAGGAGCTTTAAGCATTCATATGTTAAAGCCTAATGCCATCTCTCACCTGTGCAACTGTGACCTGCCATTAGAGGACTAGCAAGCAGGGGCATGACAAGAAGCCTAAAGGGCTGGCAAGCTAGAAAGCCTGCTCTAGGTGGATGGGAAAGGTGGGCTGTGGGGTGTGGGAGCATGGAGCTGGCAGGCAGAGGGTCATGGGAAAATGGGACCTCTGGTCAAGAAAGTCAGCCACTGAAGTGAAATAAAAGAAATAAAGACCCAAATAATAAAATGAAAGAAATTTCAAAAATAATATAATAAAAATTGAAAGCATCATGTGTTAATGAACTGAGATTGGGTCACAAGGGGCATTGGGGAACTGGTTGACAGGGGTTATGCTGCCCTGTGGGGCTGACAGTGGTAGGGAAAGGCATTTTTCTTTGGCTTATTTTCTGCTTCTGGTTGCATCTGGTTATCAAAGGTAGGTAGGTAATAGCTGGCCTGCACTGCTTGCATTTCTAGCTGCTTGCACAGGGTTGTATCCTCTGGGGGCAGGAGGGGGAGCTGGCGTGGGGCCTGTACGACCCTGGGCAGTACAGCTTGGGAAGTGGAAAGTTTGTCCATATAGAGCAAGAGGTGGGGAGAGGGGTTGGTGTATCCTGGGATGCTGGAGGACTGAAAATTGGTCACTATCTCCACAGAGTGGTCACACATCAGACAAGCTAGGTAACACAGCTCAAGGATAAACCTCGTCCAAAGTGGCCTAACTTTAAGACTCCCAGGGTACATCCAGGCAAGCACACACATGCATTTTCCCAGGGACGAATAGTGGCAGCACATAGTTGAACCACTGCAACTTGTTCCCGGGGAATGCTCATGCACGTGCTCTCTGGCCCTCAACCCCAGGTTGGGTAGTGGAGGCTAGGGTCAGCATCTGGTCTTGTCCCAGAAGTTTTACCTGGGGCCTTGTCAGGGCTCCAGCAGTGGCAATCCGACAGGCAGAGCCTGACCAGCAGCTGGAGTGTGGCTGCAACTGGTCAGGCTCCGGTTTCAGGCAGCACACACTGCCGCCACATGTACTGCCCTGCTTTTTTCAGGAGTAGTTTTTTTTTGACACTGGGATTTCCCCACCAGTCATACCCCCAGAGGGTACTTAGCACTCATTTTCATGCTATAACATGTGAACACTCCCATATTAAGAGGTCTTAGTATAGCCCAAGGGTAACATGTAACAGTGCCTCAAGTTTCCACTATATTGAACCTAATAGCTTATAGAACAGCATAAGCTATTAAGTGCATGCATGTGAATGCACAAATATGCAACAAAACCCTAATAAAGGATTTATCAGCAAGAGTTGAGCTTACAAACCAATGAAAAAATTATGCATACCATCCCCAACTCTTAAATCATAGCACTCTAGCATGTTTTCTGAAATTATCATAATCAGTTCAGAAAATTTATTTGGGGAATCTTTGAATATATATATATATATATATATATATACTGGAGCTTTTTTTTGTGTTCTGTCAATAAAGTCAGGGATATCTTCTTACTGGGTAGGCCTACACGTGGACTTTAATGCACAGTAGCCTGTTTTATTGCACATTAAACGTCATATAAAAAAGTGCAATTATGCTTGTTTAGTCAAATAGGCTACTGTGCATTAAACATCACTTAAAAACATACATTTTCAGTACTGTGCATTAAGGTAGCCTGATGTGCATTTATTTAGTACCTCACATTGGAGGTACTAAATTTAATGCGCTTTAGAAAAAGTGTAGCAATGCACCTGTAGACACACCCAGCAGGGATCTAATTATATAGGATTCAGGCAAAATGCACACAGTAAGTAATAAATGTAAAACAAAACACCCCAATAACAATAAAGTTTTCTATATTGCAAATTGAATGTTTAATATTTTATGTCTTCCCCAAGTTAAAAACCCGTGCAAGATATCCCACTGGGTTGTAAGATATCTTCCCCTTATAGACTTGATCAAATGTAAAATTTTAGTCCCAGATGTACAGGGGTTTTTAGGTGTCTAAATGTCCATATAGATCTGTGACTTAGACCTTAAATATACAGTAGGATTTTAAAAATACCATGTATAAAGCTTAGTACAGAACAAGTTACGGAGGAAAGTATACAGTTTGAAAAGAAAAAACAATGTTTTATCTTTACAGCTCTAGGATTTTTGTTTGTTATAGACTGAATGGAAGCTGTTTAAAGCTTCTAGGAATTCTGGAAAATTAGAATCCATTCTTGATTAATAGATCACTAGGCAGAGTAAAATGAGATGTAAAAAAAGTTATCACAAGACAGAGACACAGTTTATTACGTAGGTTTCATAAATATACATGTGTTGAATCTGTATCGATGAATAGATAAATATTTGAGTTTTATAGAATAACATTTTAATTTTGCTTAATTTATTTACTAGTAGTTCATTTTTATCAATAAATAAATAAATAAACGAACAACCCTACTAGATAAGATTACACTGTCACTGGCTTCCACATAATTAGGCAAAATAGGTTATAAAAATCCCAGATGATACAAGCACTGTATCTTTCTGCAAACAACTTTCAACTGGTTTTTTTAAAATTGTAAAGTGGAAAGCATAGAGAGGAAAACATGGTTTATACCTATTTGTTCTGGCAGGAATCCAATATTCATTGCCTGTTCATATTGCAAGAAAATCGGATCATTAGGGTCAGAATGAACAGCTGCTTTAATTATAAGAGCCTGATATATCATATCAACATGTTCATCAACTTGTACAAACTCCAGAAATATACTCCAGGGTTCATTTCTATCAACCTGCTTTTTTCTGATGGGTAAGATTATACAAGCATAGTCTAGAAAAAATTCTGTTTCAGATGCCCTAATAGTGCATACAAAAACAATTACTTAACTTGGCAACTATTATTAATGTAACAACTTTACAATCTCTATTGTATTTTTTGTGGTTATGACAATTAAGGGACTTGGATTTGTGGAGTCTCCTGTGTCCATCGGCATTATGTTAAAGTCTCCTGTGTCCATCAGTCACAGATCTGCAGAATACTGAACCAGTCCAGAGCATTTCCATCTCTGGCAGGACAAGCTGAGTTGCATAATGTAACTGAGGGTACCCTTCTTTAAAGGACTGGCTCCTTTATGTTTTAACAGATGCTATGCTTCTGGTAGCAGAGAGATTAGAGGGACCGTTCAACATTGAATCAGTCATGGATCCTATTGATGTCAAGATTTCTGAAGCCATCATGAACATGCAAGAAAACAGTATGCAAGTGTCAGCAAAGGTACTGTGCAAGTCACTTCCTATCCTCGTCTGAATGTCAAAAGCAAAGGTAAATTGCTCACTCTCTCTCTCTATTATACAGTATCTGAGAGAGACTGACCATGCTGCTGGGTCTTATTTTTTGTTTGTTTATTAGAGCAGCAGGCTTGCTCCAAATCCCCTGACCTGTTAAAAACTCTATAACCATCTTCAAAAACAGATGGCATCAAGAAAGATTCTATTATTTAAGGAAGACAAGGGATGTTGTAAATTACTTTGCATTTGATACAAACTTTCTCTGGTTGCTCTGTAAGAGACAGTTGACAGAGATAGTAACTTTTGCCTGTGCCACATCTGTGACTTTCTATATTAACCTTTAAAGATGGTCTGATTGGTATAGGTCATGTTGATGCATAACATGTTGGAGGTGAATAACTGAAGCATTCCATTTAACCTTCTTTAATGACCACTCAGGGGAAATATCATTCTGTCCTACAGCTTCAATTTGATGAAGTTTTTGTCTAGAATTTGGTGCCATAATAAACAGTCAAAGGTACATATTTCCATTTTCAGTGCATATATAAATATACCACCTTCTTCTCTGAACCTACTATTATCTTTGAATTCAACAATAGGTACTGTTGAGCCATGAGTGAACAATAGATCTTTTTGCTTTTATTTACCTTTGTCTGTGCTCCTTGGTAGAATATCTGAAGTCAATAGTCTTGCCAGCTGCTCTGAATCAAAATACTGGGCAGTTCTCATTGATTTAAGAGTAGTGCATTCATGTTAGTTAGACACTGACATGATTGCTGTCTGATTTAGTGCTTTTTTCATTACCAGAAAGAAGCAACTGTAATTGGAAAAATAAGAAGAGAAAAGAGGGAATGGGAGAAGATGAAGTTATTGTTTTGCCCTGTGCCGCTCCCTCTCCTCTGTCACCACATAGCACTCTATGGGGCCAAGTCCTGCAAAGCACTGAATTTCCTGCAAAATTCTGTGACTTTCAACTCCCATGGAAGTTATCAAAATTTTAAGGATACTACCCTACCCATTGTAAAATCAAGCCTTACTCCTATGGGGTTGATCTTGGAGTTCACCAGCCACACTAAGAGTCAAACCATACACTCTCATATGCCATGGAGGTTTAGAGCATGCCTTTGCAGCATACTTATTCCCTAAACCAAAAAAGAAGCAGACTTTTTTTCTTAAAAGATATTTCATGGAAAATCACACTAACTGCTTGTTATCAAATATATTTAGGTTTCCTTTTCTTTGTTGTTTAATTTTCTCCCTACATCTTTTTCTTTTTTCATATTGACCAGGAAAATGTGTATCCTGCCTAGATTCAGTGACATCATGGCTCCTTGGCATAAACTCAGTTCACTTCTGAGTCCTACATACAGTTATTCTTACATTGGAAGATATTTTCAATGATAATTGATAAATCATGGAACTACATTCACTTATACTTTCAAAATTTCATCTCTTCTGGGGAAATCTGAGCCCACACTTCCCAAAATCCTGAGCCAGGAAAGCCATATGTCACAAGAAAATTAACCTTACTGTTCTCTTATGGATGACAGAAGAATCATCTTGTTAAGGTAGTTTTATTTGTCAGCAGATCAATAACTTCCTAAGATATGGCTCTCTCATGGTATCAGACTTCATCCATAGCCATTAGATTATAGCTGTCCAGTATGATAGACCCTACAGTTAATAGCCTATGAACTATTTGCTATATGTGCACCATGAAAAAGGTTTTGGAATCCATACAATTTTGATTCAATCATATGTTGTCCTCCTGGGGATTTTTATTTTCACTATATTCTCAGCTTTAATAACAGTATATAGACTCCAGAGAATAGGAAGGGAATTCTTTAAAACCATTCGTAGGGAATTAAGGGATTGAAATGCACTCTCTGTAATACAGAATTTTTCCTTTCCAGCATATGACAAATCTAATATACTGGGCATGTGCTTGCTTTTAAACACTTGTATATATTTCATATATGCCACCTTCTAACCCCTTATCTCCATGAAAACCAGATGTTAATAGTCTTTGAATCAGTTATCTATGGTATGAACATCACTTCTTGTATATGCTGTCAGACCAGCATATAATTTTGTGGAAATTAAGTATATATCTAGATTTATATGATTTGGCTGCATAAAATAGAATTTCAGAGCTAATCTAGGAACAGATTTAGATTTATCAGCAATTCTGTAACTCTTGGAGGAATTCCAATATCTGATGGAAGATATCAGATGAATTAACAGGCACCAAGGAGGTAAACCATTCTTCACATCAAGCAGAACACAGGTTTTCCAATATTTCATGGTTTTTCCAGACAGTTTTGGGACTTGTATTAAACTGAACTCTCACTGTAGATGTATTGATTCAGGCCCAGAGGCAAATTCCCTCTAACATCTAAATGTAAAACTCTCTCGTGTGTAAATAATACTATAACTGACATATAATGACATATCCACATGCCCACACAGAGGCTTTACCCACCACTAAAATTCAGTCACCACTATTATGAAATCTAGTTGTTATTTGACACCCCATACTGCATTATGGACCTACATACCAAATATATTTACACCAATATGATTTATCAGACCGTAGCTGCTTGCAGTTGGCTTTATTAAAGTACCCTACCATTAGGTGGCATGGGAGCATGTAATAGAGCATTTACCTATAGCAACTGGATAGCCTAAGATTGAAGCAGACAAACAACTCCTAGACTACTTTGACTTACAGCACTGTATTTTTATATTAATTTTCCTCAAGGTAATTTTACCTAGATTTAAGATTGTGCAGGAGTTTAGGTCACCTGTCCATTCCTTATTTGCACTAATGTAAAGGCTAATTATATTGGTTGAAATGTAAGAAAAGTGTTCAGGCCATATACTGATGAAAATTGTTGTGGCTCCATTAAATTTAATGCAGTTATGCCAATGCATATTTTTTCTATCAAAGTGCTCTTTATAACACCATCCTGCCTGACATCCTCATAGTTATTTTAATCCAAACTCTTTCCATCTCTTGCTTCAAACATTTTTCAAAATCTTTATTCTATAAGGCATTCCCATTAAACTGTGCTTTATCAGCTTGAGTTTGTTTTGCCAAGTATAGTTCTACATTGTAAAAACTGTGACTTCGTATTGGGGCAAAGATCATTTCTGTGGCATAGTTCACATATTATGCAGTGTTGTACATGCAAAAGGCACTGAGAGTAATAGCATAACTTCTTTTGTGAATAGTAGCAGTCTCCATCTTCAAAAAGGCAGTAGAAAAATATATATCACAAGTGTCAGTTTTTAAGGCTCACTGTTTGTCTTCCTTTCTCTCTAAGTACTAAATGGAGTGTTGAATTTCCTATTCAGTTTCCTACTCCTACAAATGTACAATAGATATTCAGGTCCATTTTTCTTTGAGCGATACTGTGTATATATATGCCATTGTTCCTAGGGGCACAACTTCCTAGGGTGCTCAAGATGGAGTTTTCTGTAATCACACTTGTAGACCTTGTCCACAGGCCCCCTTCACACTCTCATGCATCCAGCCAAATGCATGCAGAGGGTGGAGGAGCTCAGAACACCTCGGTTCCTTCTCCCTGTCACCACCATCAGCTGAGCCATCTCTCTGCATCTCTCTGTCAAGGTATTGTTTGTAAATGGCCTGTTGGTGCTAGTTTTTTGGTGCACTTATCAATAACTAGAAAGTTAGCATTAAGATAACCTCTTTTTCATTCTTTCTGAGCTAGGAACTATATTTTATTTTTTATTATTTCTTTCAAATTTATATTTAATACCAGCTGTTCAAAATATCAAATCATAAATCTCTGGGTTTCTTGTCCCACAGTACGGTCAAGCACAGGAATGATGGCCAATCAAGATATTAATCTTACTTCAGGAACACTCACATCCATAATTGCTTCCAATATTAACAGATCCTTTCCCAAAAGGATTCAAAGCCTTTTCACTTGAGCAGTCTGTGTGTCCTGACTCAGACTCTACTTTCCTCGATATAAAAAAAAAAATGCTGGGAATTGAATTTTATCAAAATCAGTGCTTGTGGCTTCATTATCTAATACCATTGACCTTCCTGACAGAGCACTTTCTATGTAACCGAAACAAGTCCTACTAAAAGCATACAGAGAGATGTCAATCATCTTTTCCCAGTCCATTTGCCAAGCCCCATGGGACATCTAAGCTTTCTGATAGGGGCGATGCATCAAAACTTCAAATCTGGTATTGGCTGAATTAAACCAGACTTCCCTCAGGCCCTTCCTGGTTCTATCACTCTTATTTTAACTCCCTCCGTGCAGATATGTGTGCAGAGATGTCCTCTATACCTGCATCAGCGCTGCATCAGCACTGTTTTTTTATTCTGCCATAGAACCTGACTCAATTCAGGTTCAGGCTACAGCTTCTTGGGTGCAGACTCCAACACCTTCTCCTTATCATACCCACCATAACTTGCACCAGAGCTTCCCTCCAAGTGTCAGCTTCAACAGCTCTCTCAGTACTGATATCAACAGGAATCCTGGTGTTCTCTGATTTTAAAAAATCCCAAATTTTTGGATATAACACCCCCCAAATCCCCATTTTTTATGATTAAAATGAAATTGCACTATAGTTCACTAGTGGCATTTCATTTTAGTCATGAAAAAAATGGGGATTTAGGCTTATTTTTTCTAAATCCAAAAATTTGGAATTTTTTTATTAGAGAAAACCAAGATTCTTGCTAATATCTTACCCTCTCTGACATTAGTATTATGTATGTTACTTAGCCTTCAAATTTTTGGAGCAAGCACAGAAGATGCTGTTATCTAAGGCAGAGGTCAGCAACCTACAGCCCACCAAGCAATTTTATTTGGCCCAAGGAGCTGGGCATCAGTGACAATTTGGCAGCAGAAGAATGGGTGGCAAATCAAAGGCACTGGGAATTGGCGGTAGTTCAGGGGGAAGATGTAGAATAAGGAAAGCAACAGCAGCTGGATCAGAAGTAGTTTGGATTTTGTTTTTACTTTATCTTATTTTTTTTCCCCAAAACTACAAATTCAGAGTCAAATATTTATATTCCCAAGCTTGGGTAAAAATACTAAAGGAATAATACAAAAAAGGGCAAATGAACAGAACTTATTCCAAAAGCTAATAAGTATATATTTTGAAATCAAATACCTGTACGGTTTAAAGCCAGATTTTCAGTGCCTGACTTCCCATCCCCAGATATTTAGTCATATATATTACACTCATTATGAATTACTGGTGCTATTCTCTGTGTTGAACATCTAATGTCCTAACTATAGATGTTGATTTATGCAGATTGTTGTAAGTGTCTAACTAAACTACAATTAATTTTGTTTCACAATTTATTTGTAGTCATAAAAAATTGTGGATCCACTTGCATCCTACTTCCACAGGTACAAAGTTGTCCCAAAAATATCCATTAGTATCCATGAAAACAAACATAGTAATTATGTATAGAACATGGAGATTATCTAGTCCCACATGATATTGCAGGAGGAAAGCAAAGTTCTTTTTTGCTCAAAAACTTAAAATTCTTTAAGTATGCAGCAGCCATCTCATGCGATGGAAAGAATGTATTGACTAGTTCCCCTCATAATGATGGAGGTTAGGAACTAAGCAAAAAAATCCTACAGACACTCTGGAACCAGACCAAGAATGTTTCAAGCATAAATTAAAGAACCTCAGAGACAATGCAGTGGCTAACTTTCAGCCAATTAAGGGAATACAAAGCAAAATTGATGCCTAGACACTATTTAACATAAGTCAATTTATTTCAGGAATTTCTGCACCTTTTATAATCTATAAATTAATAAATCAGGAAACATGGCCAAAAAATAATTGTGTTCAATCCTAAAAGCAACAAAAGTCATGAATCAGGATATCATCATTTACTCTGTGTGAGAATTTACTTAAGATAAAAATGCATCCACAAGTAGAAGATGGACTATCAATGTCATTGGGTGGATTATAACAATCATCCCATAAAAAAGAATTTTTGAAATGTTGTCAGCTTTTTTGGTATACTTTAAGCATCAAGCCATACATACCAACTTTGTAATTGCATCCTATGCCACAAATATGTTTATACTTATTTTCAGCTTATAAAGTCCTTTGTTAATTTAAGAAGCTCAACAGATAAGCTCCAAGGTCCTGATTCAGAAAAGCACGTTGAACTTTTCATCTCTATTTAGTACATCATCTTGCTTATGTGCTGTTTAAACAAAAATAGAATTTCTTACATGCTAAGAGTTAAGCCTACTCCTATATGTTTTACTGCATAGTGGCCTAATAAGTTGAGAAGGACCACTGTCTGTTCTTTTTGTGGGTAATTCTTGCCTTTGATGTCAAAATAGCCATCAAAGCTGTGTTATGTAACCTCCATAGCTCTTATTTTAAAATTTAGTGTCTGTTCCTTCATTATGTTTAACTGGAGGCTTTCAAATTTGCAATCCAGCTTCCTTCACATGCAGATATTCAACTGACATTCAGTAGCATCCTTGGTGCTCTCCTTCAGCATGCATAGTTTAAAGCGTGCTGCTTATAAGCTTCTGGGGAGGGAGTCCAGGTGCTTTCATTTTCCATTCAAACTATACAAAAAAGTTAAAAATTAGTGACTATGTAAATGCCAGACCAACACTCCTGAGAGTTGTCTTAAGCTAGGGAACCACCAATTGGTAGAACAAAGTTCTCATGATTGTGCTGTTAATGTGCATCAACCTTTGTCTATAGAAACAATTTAAAACCTGAAAAGATAATCCCTTTATAAAACGGTTCAGCTTTTGTGCTATCTTCAGAGACCATTCATAAGATTGCTGGCAATGGTGGATGTGCTGAAAACTCAGGTAATTGTCATGCCTTAACATAACTTTAACTTCACCTGAGTCCAACCACAAAATAATTTTCTTCCATTGTTTCTTATGCAGGAGAGAGAATGTCAAACTGTATTTAATTTTAGCCACAATGAAATAGGTTTAAATTTATAACCAGAAGGTATAAGTATCTTTATTAATACCCATTTCTCAAATAGTTCCTAATAATGAAAAGTTGACTTTCTGTTCAGGAGTCATATTTATTACCAGGATATCAATGAAAACTGAAGCTTCAAATCTTTGAATGAGCTTGTAATCAGTCTTCTTTTTCTGTGAAGTTTGATTATTATCTAAAACATTTTTCTCAGGTCTTTCAAGGATGTGGCCAACCTAAACCAGCACCTGCTTTAAGGTCTTCCCGCTCTATTCCTGAGAACTTCAATACCCGCTTTAGGCCATACAATCCAGAGGAGAGGCCAACAACAGCAGCAGGAACGAGTTTAGATAGATTGGTAAGTAATGGAACATTTACTGTCTTTTCACACTGTGCTAGCAGAGATGAAGAGCATTTCTGTTTGGAAAATGCACTTATAACAATCTTTAATATTTTGATTATTACTGGATATAGTTACAATGTAGAATTTGCAAAGCCTGCAATAAGCCAATGTGTTTTTTCATTGAGAACATCAAAGAAATAGGTACAAATAGGACTCAGTTTGACATATTAAACACTCTGAGAGGTGACAGGATCAATCCCACAGGTCAAGAATTAGATTGAGGAATCAAAGAAAGCACTTTTCAATAGAATCTTCCTTTGAAAAAATTGTCTAAATCAGATTAAATATTAAATTAATTCAACAGCCAGTTCTTCAATAAATACATATTATTTATGATGGTACATTTCTCATTAATCTGCTATGGTTCCTTTCTTAATGTAGCTATTTGTAAATTCACCATCTCTGTGTACACGAGCTTTAGAAACAGAATTTTGATCAGCTTGAACCTCGCTATTCACTAATCACGCTTTACTCTTCAGTCATTTAAAACCAATCATCTTAATGTAAGGTTATTCTAGTTAGAACAAGTCAGTGGATTCCTATCTCACACTTCAGTGTTCCTGCTATTTATGCACCTAACGTTTTATAGATGAATAATTATTAATGCACTGTTAATATTGCTTCAGCATTTATCTTGATGTAAAACTAACAGATAAAAATATTAGTGTTATAAAGCACCTGAACCAAAGCTGATTGCATTGTGTTACCTCAGCTTGCTAAACCACTTGCTGAATACTTGTACAGCATGCCTATTGTGACTTATTTCATACATTTCAGTTAAAATCATAAAATGAGAATCATAAGCTTAAATTGGTTGGAGATGGTTCCTGATGCACAGATCAGTTTTAATATTTAATAAGAAAATTTAATATGCTTCTACTTCAAGTCAAGATCAAGCTTTCTACATCATACAATCATTTTAACTAGCTCCTAATTAAATTAGCACTCAAGTCTTTCCTATGGTCTATATCCATAACGGATCTTACTCCTTCATTTTAATTAAGTTAAAGAATACACATGATATTTCAAGTCAAGACACGGGCTTCTCCTAATCCACCAAGTCTTTCCTATGGTCTATATCCATAATGGATCTTACTGCTTCATTTTAATTAAGTTAAAGAATACACATGACATTTCAAGTCAAGACATGGGCTTCTCCTACACTGTAATAACAAAAATAAACATTTTTTGGTGTTCAGCACTTCTGATAAAAATGAAACCTGTTTTCCTCTAAAATAGAAGTATGTTTTGTGTTTGTTTCTGTGATAGGTTGTTATTATCTTTCCAGTCTGATGAAAAGTAAAAAAGTACTATGTGTTAAAAAGTAGCATCTTAAAAAGTACCACTTCCAACTAGGGGTTTAGGGTACAATTCTAATCCCATTGAAGGCACAGGCAAAAATATAATTGTCTTCAGTGAGATCAGAATTTAACTCTTAGCCTGATACTCTTAGTCTTACATTCTGTGTAGCTTCGCTGATACAGATATAGAACTGAGCTATAGGTAACTGGAGGCACATGGAAGCCAAAGAATGCTTAGGATGAATTGGAATTAAGTCACAGGATGTAACTGGAGGGAAAAGTTAAGTCAAGTTGGTAGTGAAACTACTGCTATGTACTTAAGAGTAGGTAAGGTATTTGACCACTAAACATTTCAGAAGCATTCCTTAAGCATATAATAGGATTACCACTAGAACCATTTATACCTTCTAGTAATTAAAAACATAGTAAATACAGTAGTCATGCAGTAGCAGCTTTTTTTCCCCTCAATGGCTGTAACTAAGGCACACTTTCAGTGCAGACAGAGCTTTATTACCCTAGTAACCTCCTTGACTTTCAGTGGAGAAGGTACTTGACCAGATCTGATGTCTTAACAAAGAACAACTTTATTATTAACATTCTCACTTGAAAAAGTGTTACATCTAAATAAAAACTCTTCTTCCTAGTGACATTTGATTGTAAACTGTTCTTTGCCTTTGTAATTAGAAATAACAGTAATGCTAGTGTTACCTCCTTTTGAGCCCAGTCCGACACCCACTGAAGTGAGAGCTTGCCACTGACTTCAGCAGGACTTGAGAATCTAATGTAGGTTAGTGATCTATAGGGTTTTATTCCAGAATTATAATACTTTAGCAGTATTTGTAAAAGGGTCATTATCTGTATCTTAAACCAGATAGTTTAAGTTTCCCATAAATATTTTAATAGTGTTCCTTTAAAAAAATATATTATCTCAAAAAAGACATATGCCTGAACAAAATGTTTTCATTGCTTACAGAAGCTAAAAGAAGACAAGAAAAGCCTCGCTTTACCAAAAGTAACAGCAGTCTACAGCATCTGTATAGATCAGGAACTTCAGCAGGGCTTTTTGATGCTTTTGATCTAAAGCTTATTCAATCAGCCAGAAAAGCCCCACTAAAGCATCCGCTCTATATAGACATTGAGCGAACTAGGTCCAACTAACATGAAGCCTCTTCTAGGCAGGCACTGGGCTTGCTGTAGACGCTGAGTTTAAAGTAAAGTCCCAGTTTTGGGGGGGGTTTAATATCTGTAAGCAGCCAAAATGTATGATTTGATGTTTTCCAGTTTGTGGGACGCTGTCTCTCAATTAATATGAATGCAGAACAACAATGTGACGTACTGTTTGGATTGCAGCATACCATAAATCAACCTTCTTTTGAAATATTTTTTTTCCCAAACAATATAAAAAATAACAGAAATCTAGGACTATCTGTGTCTCTTTCACATCAGCTTTTTCTTGTGTTACACATACCTATTCAATAGTAGAGTGATGCTTTTACTAGCCTGTCTTTAAGAATTCATTTTCAACATACTGTCAAATCATTTAACTTTAAAATATCAAAACAAAGTCCAAATGTAAAGCTACATAGAATCGAAGAAATAAAGTGACAAACAATTCTGGTTTCATTAGAGGAACAGTGTAACAGTTTATTTTCAGAACAAAATGTTTTTCATCTTAAGCATGTACAAATGCATAAAGTGACCCAGCTTTTCAAAAATACTTGGTGCCCATTTTGGGGGCAAGATTGTCAATACAGCTCTGCTCCCTTTCAGTGATAGCATTTTCCAAACAATAAAGCTCCTAATGGCTTCCATTAAGTGTCATATACTTTTCTATGATTCTAAATATAAACTGTTAGGTGCACAGCTCTTTGAAAAATATATCCCATTCTCTTTGACTTAACCTGTTTGATGCATCCGCTACTTTCATTTAAACAGAAGCCAGTCCGTGTCTATGTGGTACACTTACAGGGCTAGGCAGCAGCCAGTAGCATCCACATAGCACTGCAAGCTGGGTAATTAGTATGCAGGCAGGATACCTGGCCCTGTTACTCAACACTACTAATTTGCCTACCCACGAGGCCGTAACACCTACACTGCTTCTAATTTAGGAAGCAACCCACGTGGAGCATCATGGTATATCTGAGGACATTTATTCTTGGCATGGTAAGCTTATCACAGAGACATGTGCAGGGTGAATCATGTATTATTAAATTAGCTGCATCCAGTGGCATTTTAAAAAATAACAAAAAAACAAGTATAAGGCCTGGGAATGTGAAAATGAAATATCAGAAAGTATGTTGACATATTCTTGACTTAAAGCTGATCAAATATACTTATGGAGTCACTGAACATCTGTATCCAGGTTATGCTGTGGGGTTCACTTTTTTGACTTTGGAAATGTGTTGTCTAAGAATTCACATTTACAAGGCAATGCTCATGAAGATGAATGCTCTTCAAAGTAGTTACCTGTTCAGTATAACCTGTTGTTTTTTTCTGTTCCCTGAATCTGTTTTCCCCTTGCTTCCCAGAGGACTATCTGGAGGACAATGCAACACGGTGTAAGCTTTGCTATTCTTACTCTTTATTTCCATTCCCCTTTGTACAATCTTGCTGAACAAACTACCACTCTTAGTTTCATCTCTACCATCTTTTTCTTTGTTTGTCTGTAAATTAACCTGCAAGCTATTCCCTCTGTCATTTTAAAAAAGCTCATTGAATTGTGAGGAGTGCTTGGAGTTTTTCCCTAACTAATTATGGTTGATGCTAGGGGGGTGCATGACGGGAAATAAATCACTCTAGGAGTGTCCCATTCATATACTTTTCCCCTAAACCATCCACTACTTGTGACTGTTGGAAACAACTTACTGAACTAGATGGACCATTGGTCTGACCAAGTATTGTGGTCTTTATGGTCTTATACTCCTTTTCAGGACAAATCATCTCTTCCAAAGGTAGTTTCTGAGAGAGAGAGTGGGAGCATCTACACAAAATGCTTAGTACAGTTGCCTAATTAGCTCTGCAGAAAAGCATCACTGTCACCATGTGTGGAGCTATTAGGCCAGAGTAAACTAATTAATTCTTCCATATGTTAGTACAACCTGACACAAGTACTATCCTATGACAGTTTCCTCCACCACAGCTCACATGTAGACAGCAACTGGGACTGGCTAGGGCACAAGGGTGCTATAGTGCAGGGCTCTGCCTGCCCACTAGCTCCATGCATGTCCCAGTCAGCCCCTCTGCAGCACGTTGACATCAGGGGGAGCAGCTTCAGGCCAGCAGGCAGACCCCCTGGATCCACTACCAGCTGGGACTTCTCTGCCCCAGCTCAATGTGCATGTGTAAATGCTGTGTCTAGGAGCAATAAACTCAGGCGTGAGCTGCAGACGTGTCTATTCAGCCACATTAATTTGACATGTAGACACACACAGTGTGCTCTTTCAGGGTGAAGAACCAGGCCTATTGAAGTTCTAGGCAGAGAACCTGCTTCCTGGAAATGATTGATTTTCATGCAACACTTGAATCCTCTTGGATACAACACATATGGCATTCTCAGAGGAATACAGTGGAGTTCAGACTGAGACCTGAGGTGTATAATGCCAGACTGTTCTCATTTAACAAAGCTTCCCCTAAAAACAAGTTGCAACATGACATTGGTGGCATGATGGAAAAAATAAACTCCATAGGGTTGATTAGCTTGGAGCAGTGGTATAACTAGAGCAGGTCAACTGAGGCAGCTTTCCCAAGCACCAAACTGGGGACATAGACAGGGGAAAAAAACTCAGCTGCCACCAGGTAGCTGGTCACATCATTATACTTCTGTTTTGGAGTGAATGGCTTTAGTTTGTGAGGGAGGACATGGAAGCTTTACTCCTTTCCCACAAGGGAGTTGATGTACTGCTAAAGGTACCACATGTCATGAAACACTTTCCATGGAGATAGGCACCTAAGAAATTGACTGAGATATTTTGGGGGTGATTTGCATTCAGATAAACTTGCAGCATAGACAAGTGGATTAGCATGCACCCAGACTGAAAACATAGTCTGTTCATGCTCTTTGCTATTAATATGTGAGTACATTGGATTTTTCTTTGTAGAAAATCGCACTGTATTATGCCTTTTTCTGTCTTTCAGGCAACAAAAGCAAACAACACCCCTTAACCCTCTACCAGCTGCATGTACATGTGCACACGTGCACACGTGCGCACGCACATACACACATCTTATTGAGTAAAATTCTTTACTCTAGAGTTGGTCTAGATGAATTTAGTACATTAGTGCATTTTCAGGTTTGACTACTTAATGATTCTTGCTGTAATAAGGAGCTCAAGGGCAGCCGAAGAAATCTATTGTGAACCATTTGCTTCCCAAAGTTCCAGAACTACATGAAGCAGAAAATAGAACTGAAGCAATTAATCTGTCCTGCTTTTTAGCTAAAAACTGATAAAAGTGGAAGGACAATTTACTTTGAGCATTTTGATTTGAGTCTCCTAGGAAATCCTCTAGTGAACCCCTGGTTTATACATTTTAGTTTTGTTTGAATCCATTTAGTCCAAACTTTAGAAATGTTAAATGTATGCAGTTATATCATAGAGTATGCCCAAGTGAGGCATTTTGAATATTTAATTTTTCAATAGACTGTAGAGGATAATCCAGTAGAAATATAATTTACAGGTTTAAAAAATTAAATCTAAGTGTTTCTAAAACTGCAGAGCAGGTATTATTTTCTAACACTGTTTGAATATGCGGCTCACAGGAATGGATATGAGCGCAGGGCATATAAAAGTCTTGGTAATTCAGAAGGTGCCAATTGCAGCTCTGAAGTCAGAAGATAACAGGTTCAAAGAGTTGTTACACAAGCCAAATTACCTCCCATACGACCATAGCCTCAGACCAGTTGAATACTGTTCTGTTGGAGTTTCCACTTCTTCATGCATGATATTAAGTAGCAGATATGTACTTTATGGATATAATCAAGGCTGAGGTTTACATCTCATTCAAATAGACAGATTCCATTTACTACCTTAGAGTTTGTTCTGTTGCTGTTATTAGCTGTCTGTGAGAGGTATACATAATGAATAAAATATATTCGGACATATTTGATGTGCTCATGCGGTATTAAATTTAGGTATCCTTTTCCTTCCTAAAATAGATGTTTGTTTACAACCTTTTGAGGGGGCATGTCCAAAGTGTTTTGGTTTTGAAGTTTCTGTGTCACAGCAGTATCATAATAAGCTTAAGTCTGTGCTATTGTTTTCCCCACATAGTTAATACCAGTTTCAGGAGGAAAAGGCAGATGAATGAGAGTAGCTGTCAAAATCCTCCTGGAAGACCTGCCGGAGTTCTTTTTTTTTTTTTAATTGTAATATTATTCCATAGGCCAACTGAAGGGTGCTGCCTGCTGCTGAATCTGATACATTGCATTTCTAAAGTGTGAGGCAGTTACTAAGAAAATGCTTTATTATAATATCTGCCCATCTGTAGGTGAAATGGGTCAGCCCACTGCTCATACCCCACTTGGCATGAACAGCTGGAAACTGGCCTTCAACTATAATAGCAAAGCAAGTTCTCCACCTTAATTAGTTGTCAGAAAAACACATAAGGCTGGGCTTGCTTGCATAGTGTACTGTGGGTTGAATAATTATGGGCTGACAAACTCCCTCAATGAAAACAGCTCTTGTTTGAACCTTGTCTAAACATGAACTTGCTAGTGTGGCTGAACTTTCTTTATCTGTTGGGTGTGAAGCCCCACTGAGCAATATCATCTCATTTTCAGGAATGTCTCAGGGATATAAACAACAAAATATAAACGAGTTACAAAGAAGACAAGAAATATGAAACCATGCAAGCTGCCGATTCTGTTCTTTCTTGGTTACTAGACTTAACTACACACAGCAGAATGTGAAAATAGGCTATCAGTCAGGCTTCAATTTCTTTCTATTTAAGTATTATCTGGTTTGTGAGTCTGGTTGTTAATATCAAAAGAAATTGATCAAATTCTGCTTCCAATTGTACCATGTCAATCCGGAGGAACTTCTTTTCATTCCTCGGAGTTACTTTGCATTTACCTGATGTAACTGAGAGCACTATTTGGCCCTTAACCTTCCTTTACATATGGGCAAATTTTAATGTCATTCATCACTGTAGTATCCAAGTATCTAAAATGATAGTTTGTCTCCAGTAAAATCAGTTCATTCCTGGGGGTTGGAGGATGGCCTAGACTAAAGCAATAGTAATACGCCCCAGGAAACCTAAATTAAAATCCATTACCTTGAACATTGTGTTTTAGTTTCTGCTCAGTAAAGGGAAGGTATCTTTCCCAATGTGCAGCTTGATTTTATTACCAGTCTTTGAATGAATAACCTAAACAGGAAAAAAAATCTGTCCGTTCAGGAAAGGGTCACATTTCATTCCATATGTATACATCTCCATAATCAGAAGAAAAGGCATGTATTATTGTTCTTGTTAATACTACCAAGAGCTTGTAGCTTCATAAACACCTGTGCACCTCAGCATTTTTGCAACATACTAAGAAAATAAAAATGGTTTCCAAGTTTGTCACACGGCTTTACAGTTTTTAAGTCATTCCATTTTTCCAGCTTGTGAGGAAATTATTATATGATTGTGACTATCACAGTGTATCATCAGCCTGATGCACTAAAATGATTCCTAGATGTTTATTGCGAACATGGGTGGCTGGTTGTGAAAGTGATATTAGTAAAAACTGTCCTACATGGACAAAAATGGAATCTGAGGTTTACCACCAGTTGAAATGTACCACAGGGAATTGCTGGCAAACTGCTGCTAGTGTCACTGCAACCTGCAGAGAACCATTCCAACAAAAAGTTAGCAGAGTATAGGTGTGAAAACAAAGCTTTGGTGACCTCCGAATTGGCCAAGAGTTGTTACACGTACAAAAGCAAAATATGAGTTAAACTAAGCTCTTGTGATTAGTTCTCTCCAGCCATTTTCAGCTATTTCAGTTTTACTTGACTGTAGCAAACAGATGTATTGTGAGATCATAATAGAAATGTGCTGCACTGGACTCCACTTATGACAGGCATTCAGCTACTGCAGACTGAAAGCTGATTTCCCAGGCCAAACATATTAAGTTTAATACATTTTTCTTTGGTTGTAATGGACAAAAATTGATACTTTATGGACTTTTATGGGTATTACTAGTGCTTAGAGGGGAGGTACAATAAAGGAACTAAAAGAGATTTAGCTTCACACGAATACTGACCCTTTTGTGAACTTTCCTTAGTCAAGTAATGCTGTGAAAGATAAATATTCGATAAGTTTAGAAGAGATTGCCAACTTTCTTCTCTCCCTCTCCTTCTGTTCCCAGACCATATCAACAGAGGCCAGCAAAACTGACCTGATAGCTTCACCTTCAGCACCAAAAAGTGAATTAAAAAGTGCTTTTAAAGCAAATGTGCCTTTTTTAGAAAATGAACTTAAAATAAATGTCTTGGACCAAATTTCTCCCTGGTCTGTCTTCATGGAGCTGAAGCTGCATTTGGCCTTTGATTTCCCTGGATCCAGGGATAAATCTGACCACATCGAAAATAAAAGAACACTTCCCTGAGGCAGGGTGTCGAGCAATCTCTAATTTATACAGTGAATTGCCATGCCCACCAATGACCTACTTGCACATTGCAGCACATGTTTTATCACCTAGGAATGTAAGAGGAAATGTGAAGGAAATATATGTGTTTTTCTTAACCTGTACTCACTTTACAAATAAACTATTTGTATTATTGAATGTTTAGAGGTAAATATTATATAAAGTATACATATCTAGATATGTAGACTATAGATAGATAAATTCATTAAGAACCAGAGCCTGGCTCATATTCAAGAGTATTTTATTCCACAGGTAGGCTCAGTGAAGTGAATATAACTACTGAAGTCTACAGCTATCAGAGTCTGGGGCATAGTACTGCAAGCACCTGCAGCTCCCATGAGAAAAGTGCTCACCACCCCATATGATCACCACTTTGAGGATGTTAGCCTGTCATTTTTGGTAGCAATAATTTTTGTGTTACTAGTAATCATCCTGTGTGTGGAATTTTTCTCTGTATCAGAAAAAGAAATGACATGCCATAAAATGTCATTTTATATCTATATCTATATTGAGATATATAGAGATATATAGAGATATATAGACAGATATATGTATCAATATAGATATAGATATAGATATGGACCCTGATCATGCTGCCACTAAAAGCAATGAGAGTTCTGCCATTAATCTGAGTGGGAGCAGAATTCAGTCCTTGTGTAATCAGCTTTATATTAATCTTAAAGTGCTGGGGATTTTGCTTTTTCTATAACCTACTTGAACACTTCTGGTGCTGTCAGCAAGTCTCTAGAATAAACACTATAAAGAAAACAAGATGAAGATTAACTCAAGTGAACATTGACTTTTCTTCATAAACATTAAAGAGAGAGAAAATCACCAGTATGAAAGTGGATACTACAATGAATGCTGCAGCCATATGAGTAAAAAGCCACGGCTTGAAAAGAGTTGTTTTTTTTAAACAAAAATATCTATAATATTAGAACTGTCTTCCAGAGTTTTTGCAACAAATTACATCCGATGATAAATATTTCTAAATAACACGGCACAGGGAGTCAGATTTTCTTGTTGCAAGTAGAGGCAGCAGCATATTTAAAGGAAGAATATATCAGATAAAATAAATGAACCTGAAAGAAATTTTCCTCCCTCAGTGATCTCAATATGAAGCTAACAGGTACAAAAATGGAATACTTATTATCACTGTAATAATATGCAAGTAAACAGCCTGCTCCTTCCTTCTTTTCAGTTACTTGGGTATTATGCGAGTAGGAGTCATATGAAACCTATTTGGCTGTTAAATTTCTACTATACTTATTAGGAAGAATCCTGGTTTTCTCTGGTTTAAAATATCTCCAGTTTTCGGTTAAAAAAATGTAACCCCAAATCACATTTTTCCCTCATCAAAATGAAACACCACTAATATATAGATATTAAATTATTAAATTATTATTAAATATATATCAGTTAAATCATGTAAAAATGTGGATTTGGGTTTACTTTTTTTAAAACCAAAAACTGGGGACTTTTTTAAAGCAGAGAAAACCAGGTTCTTTGCTTATTACTAATGTATTATTTGCATTCGGTACCCAGGCTCCCCAGACATGCATTGGGACCACATTGTGATAAAGCTCTTCACAAACACATATAGAAAACATGGTCCCCACCTTAAAGAGCTTAATAAGATCTTCATTTTGAATGTCACAACCTAGAAAATGTAGGCTTCCCTACCAGCCTTCACTCTTTCAGTACGGTTCTGTAAATATACTAGGCACTCAGTTAATGGAGTGTAGCTGGACAATTTAAGCTGGTATATATGCCACAAAAGATTTCATTTTACTCATGTTGGGCAAACCTTAGGTACTTATCCCAGTTTGGTTAGTGAGCAAGGGGATAAGGAAATTGGAAACTGGATAAGGAATCAAGAGCCAATCAGGAGTGGCACCTCCGTGCTAGGAAAAGCAATAGGAGGTGGTCTGTGCAGACCACATGCCTGTTCTTTCACCTTTTTGTGGGCTACTGATGAGTGCCTTACACCACCAGTTCCACTGACTGCCATGAAAAGACAGGTGAGCTGTGGCCTAATGTATTCTTCCTGATCCCTTGCACTCACTGTGGTCCTCTAGAAGAGAACAAGGAGGGAGCAGCCCATTTGCTCAATTATGCCTGTCCCTTACACAAGCAATACAAAGATTCTTTCTACCCTGTCCAATGTTCATCCACATAAGGGCCTTTTTCTCATCATACATGAAGAATGCTACTGTTCTCCCTAAGTGGTCAATCCTTCCCCTCTTACCCATGTTGAATAATCCTCTACTCAGTGGGTGCATCTACACACACAATTAATTTGAAGCAATAAGCTCGAGAGCAGTTTGAGCTGGGGTAAACTATTCCCAGGCACAGTGTCTACACATATACCTGGGACAGCAGCAATCTGAGCCACAGCCAAGCAGTTTACACAAGGGCTGCTCCTGCCCTGCTGGCAGGGGATACATGGAGTGGCCCCAGGCTCCAGGTGGCGGCATTGGGCAGTGGAGGGTCTGGCTGGGGCACAATGGTGCTGAAAGTGCTAGGTGGGTAGGTGGCACGTGGCAGGGTGGCAGGGAGGACTCTGGCCCCCTGCTGGCTGGGATGACTAGGCTCAATTTATACCCATGGTCAGCATCTACACATGTGTTTAATTGCAATTAATTACCCTGTTGTAAGATAGTACTGTCCCCAACGGTCCCTGGCAGTACTATCTTACAGAGGCATTAATTACTTTACTGTAGCCTAATAATATTGAGCATACAGATGGTGACACTTTACTCCAAAGCTGATTAACCTGGATCCTGGTTTTCTTTGATAAAAAAATCCCAAATTTTTGGGTTAAAAGAAGTAACCCAAAATCCACATTTTTCCATGATTAAAATGAAATCCCATTTATATAAGTTTCACTTTGATCATGGAAACGTGGATTTTGGGTTACCTTTTTTAACTCAAAAAATGGGGATTAATTTTTTTATCAGAGAATACCAGGATCCCTGGTGATGATAAATAACAAATCTGAAAATTGTTGGGTTTTCCTCAGCATTGATTTCACTTCTGACTATAATTTTATCTGGTTTTTAGCTTTTATTCAGTGTCAATTTCCTGGTATGCTTTCTAATGAAAATAGTGATAGTTATTACAGTCCAGGATAATGAGTTACTTCTAACAAAGATCAAGAGCCCAACCTTTATGCATTTTCCTCATTTTTGAGGTTTAGCAAGTTAAATTGTCTAGACTAAGGAAATTTACACAAATGTAAAAACATCCTCAAACCCTGCACTGGCATGAGTTACCATGGTAACTTACCAGGATACGTTAATCAAGCCTTGCCTGTTATCAAAACCCAGCTGGAGCAGAGAATCCCAACTATGGATCTTTAGACAGCTATTAAAAGTCAGAGTCAAGTTCATCTGGAGGTAAAGGGGGAATGGGCCTGTCAGAATTCAGGGCCTAAAATATTGATATAAAAGGAAGAAGGGTGGATAAAGCAGAGCAAAAAAAGGTTCTTTTTTTATTACCACCATTTAAATGTCTTTCTGATTTATAAGATATATTTGTTAAAATGAGATCCTGATATTCCACATTGTGTGCTCAACTCCTTATATGTCTAACATGTCATGTTTGCTTAGTCAAAGCAATTTTTCTGCTCCACTCTGTTTTATAGGGTCAACCTAGTCTGAGAAAATCAAATTGTCCTACCTCTCTTTTATACATCATCATTTAGAATCGTCAACAATTCCTCCTTGGGTACTCGGATTTGGTTTCTTTTATAGTATCTGTTTATTGTTGGGTGGTGATTTGGGAAAGATAGGGGAAACAACATGATTTTCATAGGGCAATCTGGGAATCTATGCTAGTCTAACACTGACTTATTTTATAGAATGTAAGTGACCCCAAGAAATATTTACAAGGCCGGATTTCATCTTTTCTACTGGGGCAGCCCTGGAGTGTGGAGCAGAATAGTACACTCATTTGAATAGACATGAGTTGTTCTGCCTACCTAGTACACATGCAGACCTGGAGGTTCAAAGTGTCTGAGAGTTTTGTCACGTGGTTCCTTCGTATGTGTTTTATTTACATCATAGTAAGTGTTACCAACATTTAATTTGTTCTGAGCAGTTTCATGGTAATTTCTACCCAGTCAGGTTGTCCCACCCAGATCTCTGATGCTGGCAATCAGCAATGACAGGAACAGGAAGCTGAGCCTGGGGAGAAGGTGCTGCCCCTGCCACTGGATCCAGCTGGTGTCTTGGGATCCAAACCAGTTAGAGATCCTGGTGAAGTCTATAGGGTGGAACCAACAATCAGCTGATTTTTTGGTTCCACATCAGTGTCCTAGCTCCAGTGTAGTCCCAGAGTTGGAACTGACAATCAGCTGTTTTCTGGCCTCAAACTCAGGACCCAATGGAACCAGTTTTAGACTCTTTTGTAGCTCCGGGGGCTGGGACCTACAGAGGACTGTGGGTCTCGAGTCCTGGGACCACAATTGATTATGTTATCTCCATGGAACTGTTTGTCAGTAGCTCAACATAAGTTAATTAATACGATCTGGAGATACTCCTTCCTGGAAAAGGCGTAACTTTGCTATGATACAATATAAGAGCTCACTTAGTATGTGTTGTCCTGCTTGAACACATGGACACTCAAATTGTAAATGCATTTAACACATACTATCATGTGTAATGTGGCCCTAAGTGATCTTGGCTCTTACAGCTGCTTCAAGAGCAAGCAGCACGATCACAGCTGGCTTGTAAGAATGTAGCTGTGCCCCTAATCTTGAAAAGCAAAACCCCACAGGAAAGAATAAAGCAGTGGGCCTGCTAACTGCCCCCCTCAGCAATCAGCAGTCAAGAGAATGCTGGCAACAACATCCTAGTTTTCTCATGCATAGACACAAGGGGCCTCAGCAATTTTTTTATTTACTACCCATACACTCATGTAAATTTAAACAGTATTTGGCCCAGGGTGTGGTGGCCATATGCAATCATTTAACTTCTCTCTTCACTGCAGGAGCAGATGCTGGTCCTTAAAGGGCCTAAATGTAATCTATGAGGGAGAATCCTAGTGAACTAAACAGAATGTACAAGGTTAACCGGACTTCTGGAGAAATTAAGCAGCCATCCATTTCAATGAAGAGCACTCATGTGCATACTTGTCAATTTTAAGCATTTGTTTTTATGCTCTGTAAGGCTCTTTAAGTAGAAAACTAAAAGAAAAGAGAAGATTTTGAAACCTATATGGAAGTATAAGTATCAAATACATTTGAAATATACACTAGAGGATCAATGGGATGTTGCGGGATGCTGTAAGACAAACTCAAGCATCTTAGAGGCCTGAAAATTGATATACCTACGTATATAAAAGGAAGGTGGTAGAGGCATAGTGAGCTGTTTCAGCACCCAGGGTGCTAGGGAGTGGGATTATGTTGACCATGGGGGGGAGTAGAGGAAGAACAATGTCTTCCTATTGGGGCTCTCCTCACTCAGGTCAGATGTTACTGCAGGTGCTGCTGCAGCAGTGCAGTTTGGCTTGCTGCAGCTGAAAGACAGGGAGCAGCCCAGGTATTGCCCCTGACACCCTGTTCACTCCCCTTCCCCACACAAAGGCACAAGGCTGTGCCTCCCATGGCAAAACCTACCTGGGGGGGCATCATTCCCCAACCCCTCCAGATATGCTACTGGGCCCATGCCTTTGCCTGTCCAGCTCCTACAGCCTCGGGGAAGAGAGTAATATTGATGTGCCCTCTAAGTCAGCTCCTGGGGTTAATGTCTTCTTGTCCCCCTTGGTTATACTATTTGCAAGTTGTAACAATATGTATGTATCTCAGAGGCAAAAGCAGCAGCAGCAGAAAGGAGGAGTCTGAAGGAGGAACAGGAAGTGTGGGCAGGGAGACAGGAAAAACAAGAGAGTTAGAGAGGCTGGGGGAGATCAGTAGGCCCTGTAACAGCTCTGTAAAAAACTGCTATAATAAAGACACTGTTTAATTAAGTAGGGAGCTGTTCCTTAATTACCCATACAGGGTCACATGAAACATGGTGACAACAGAAAGTTTGTGAGGAAGCCCAAGAGAAGAGAGAGACCTGGTCCCCAGCAGTGATTAAAACTGATTGCAAGAAGCCCCCGGGACAGTTCGATTTCAACACAAAGAGCCTAGCACAGACATGGAAATAATGGAAGCAAGAATTCAGTTTATATACAGAATTAACCATGGCTGATGAAGAGGAGAAAATGAAGGTAAAGCTGTTTTATTATCTAGTGTGGGGAAAAGGCTGTGAAGTAAGTGTGACACTTATTCCAGGGAACCCTGATACACTAGAACAGTTAATAGAAGCTTTTGATGCATACTGTAACCCCAGGAAAAATGAGACTGTAGAGAGATATCAGTTTTTCACCCAAAACCAAGAGGAAGAAGAAGGGATAGAGGCCTATATCACAGCACTGAAAACTCTGGCATCCTCATGTAACTCATGTAACTCATCCTCATGTAAAAGACTCCCTAATCAGGGATAGGATTGTGTGTGGCACACGGGACTCTGCCCTGAGGGAGAGCCTACTAAGATAGGTAGATCTAACCCTGAAAAATGTCACCAAATTGCAAGGGCAACAAAATTGTTTAAACAAAGGATCAAAATGATATCAACAGCCACATGTACAGAGCAGGTTCACAGGCTCGACCTAAAGGACTCTGAAAATCAGGAACCTGACAAGCCAACTGCAAACACCAACAATATGACTCAGTGCATGTACTGTGGAAAGCTATATGAAGGATGGAAGGACAAATGTCCAGCCTATGGAAAAGAGTGCAAAAAATGTGGAAAACAAAATCATTTCAGGGGTCAGTGTCATAGCCACCCAAATAGAAAAGAACAATCCGTGCAGTGATGAGGGATCAGGAAACTACAGATGAGAAAGCTTTCAGTTTAAATTTGACAGATTCACAGACTCACAGGATATACGCATTACAGAAAAAAGCGGGCAACAACTCAGCTATATTTGCAAAAATAATGCTAGAGCAAACACCTATAAGATTCCAGGTGGATTGTGGGGCCACTTGCAATGTCCTTCCTGTGAATCTATTGAGTAGCAGCATCAGAATGGGAAATTTTCACCATGTGCTGTTAATATATAACAAAACAACTGTGAGGCCACTGGGGAACTGCCAGCTGACTATAAGAAATCCACGCAACAAGAAACAGTACCACCTGGAATTTATAGTTATTGACAAGGCAGAGACCCATCCACTGCTGGGAAGCTGGGCAGCACAGGCCATGGATTTAATTACAGTGTAACACCACAACATTCTCCAGGTCACAGAAGAGCAAGAGCAGTCATTAAGTTCACTACCTAACATTCTGTTAACATATGAAGACATATTCCAGGGCCCTGGACTCTTTGAAGGCAAACTGAAGTTAGAAATAGGTTCACAGATGCAACCAGTATGACTACCAAAATGCAGAATTCTGCTAGCCCTGCTGGAGCCACTGAAGAAAGAATTGACAAACCTGCAGAAAAAAGGCATCATCGCACCAGTTGAAAAAAGCACTGACTGGATCAGCAGCCTCACAGTAGTAAGGAAGCCGTCAGGCAAACTGATCTGCATTGATCTGAAACCACTTAACAGGGCACTCAAAAAAGCCACTAGCCACTGCAAATGATTGAAGATGTACTACCTGACCTGTCTAGGGCAAAAGTATTCATAGTTTGTGATGTCAAGAATGGATTTTGGCATGTGGAACTAGATAAATCATCCAGCCACCTGACAACCTTTAGTACACCCTTTGTAAGGTATGGCTGGTTAAGGATGCCCATTGGGATCAGCCCAGCTCCAGAAGTTTTCCAATAGAAGGTGAACCAGGAGCTGGAGGGTCTTCTGGGTATCAAGATTGTGACTGATGATATTCTTGTCATAGGAGAAGGGGATAATAAGGAAGAGGCGATCCGTGACCATGATGCCAAACTGCAACAACTCCTTAACACATGCCGGGAGAGGAACATTAAATTGAATGCCAACAAAATACATCTGAGAAGAGCAGAAGTACCCTACATTGGACATCTGATGACTTCAGAAGGACTACAGCCAGACCCAGAGCCATTATGGAGATGTCCAGGCCACAGATGCACAGGAGTCCAGCATCTCAGTGGGATGGTTAACTATCTGTCCAAATTTTGTGCATATTTGTCTAATGCATTGTGCTAACACACAATGATGTAGCCTGGGAATGGGTACAAACCCAAGAGGAGGCATTCAGAAGAATTAAAAAACTCATCAGTGAGGCCCCAACACTGAAGTACTACAACACAGCTGAGCAACTAGTACTACAGTGTGATGCATTAGAACGAGGTCTGGAAGCAGTACTGATGCAGAACCAGAAGCCCGTAGCTTTTGCTAGTAGAACAATGACTGAAACCAAAAGGAAATACGCACAGATAGAAAAGGAGTTACTAGCAATATTGTTTGGACTGGAACAGTTCCATCAGTTCACCTTTGGACAGACAGTAGATGTGCAATCAGGTCACAAACCATTAAAGATCATGATGAAAAAACCCTTGATGAGTGCTTCTGAGAGACTTCAACCTGTGCTACTGAGACTCCAGGCCTATGATGTGAGTATAAAGTACTACCCAGGAAAGTCCCTGCAAGTGGCAGACGCACTAAGTTTAGCATACCTTCCAGAGTACAGCACAGATGGATCTGTAGAACAGGAGATAGAGTCTATTAATATGGTACAAGACTTACCTATCTCCAAAAGAAGTCTCAAAGCAATGCAACAGAGTACGGAACAGGATGGTGTGCTACAAGCAGTTAAATGAACCATCCTAGAGGGCTGCCCACAGCACAAGGCACAAGTACCACCAGAAGTTGCCACATACTACCAATGGAGTAATGATCTATGTACACAGGGTGGAATTCTGTTCAAGGGAGACAGAGTAGTGATCCCAGTAGCTCTACAGAAAGACATCATGAACCGATTCCATGCTTCCTACATGGGAATAGAAACATGCCTGGGGAGAGCATGAGTGTGCGTTCTGCTGGCCAAGCATGAATGCCCACTTGAGAACATACATGGAGCAGTGTGAGGTATGCAAGGAATAGTGACAAACAGCAAAAAGAGACGTTGAACCTCATGAAGTCCCCTCTCATCCCTGAGAGAAGGTAGAGACTGACTTGTTCAATATCAATGACAAAAACTATATGCTCACCATAGACTACTATTCCAATTTTTGGGTGGTAGATTATCTCAAAGACACTCAGGCAGGAATGGTGATCAGGAAGCTGAAGGCTCATTCTGTGCAACATGGGATACCTGACACTCTGTTCTCAGACAATGGCCCACAATACACCTCAAGAATTCAAACAGTTCTGCACTAGATGGAATTCCAGCACAAGACATCATCCCCTGGGTACCCACAAAGCAATGGGAAGGCTGAATCAGTGGTAAAGACAGCCAAGAACTCTTGTTGAAGGCAAATAAGACTGCAGGGGATCCCCACCTGGCTCTATTGGACCATTGTAACACACCCTCCCTAGGAATAGACAGTAGCCCAGCCCAAAGGTTAATGGGCTGGAGAACAAAGACATTACTCCCCATGACAGACTGTTTGCTACAACCCCAGGGGGGAAGGGATGACACTACATGGAAGCAGCTAAAAAAGCAACAGCATCAGCAAGTATCACAGTATAACAAAGGAGCCAGGGACCTGAGACCACTGTGCAGAGGTGAAAAGGTCTGGGTATAACCAGTAAGTCATGAGAAAGAATGGCAAAAGGTCATCATTGAGGGTGCAGTGGGAGATCGATCCTATGAAGTTGTCACAGATAGTGAACAGCAACTGAGACATAACCGGAAGAAGCTGAAGAGTAGAAATACAAGTGAGCAAAAGATTCCAGGGTCAGGACCAACTTTGACAACTGGTTAGTCATCAGTGGGCCCCAGATAGGGGAAAAAGATGCCATGAACTCTACAAAGGAAAGAGATACACAAGCAGAGTCCAGCCCGCAAACCAAAGACGTGGACAAAACAGAAGCAGGCATAAGGACGGGTGTGTAGCTCTCTATGTTAAGGAAAGCTACAAGTCCCTGCAAGCTGATGTTGGCAACCAGTGGACAACTGCAGACCCTCTGGGTTAAAATCCGTGGGGAACAAAGCACAGGGGACACAACAGTGGGAGTCTACTACAGACCTCCCACCCAAAGTCAAGAGCTTGACAGGAGCTCTCCCGTGAACTGGCTGAGGCCGCATGCTCCAGGACCATGGTTGTCATGGGTGACTTCAATTACCCAGACATCTTGTGGGAGGATCAGTCAGCAAAATCTGAGCAGTCGCAAAGCTTCCTCTTATGCGTGGATGATCTCTACCTGACTCAAGAAGTCTACAGGACAATGAGAGGTAAAGTGCTGCTTGACCTGGTACTGGCTACTGGGAATGACCTAATCGGTGACCTAGTGATCAATGGGAACCTGGGTGACAGCGACCATGAGCTGATCACCTTCACCATCTGCTGTAAAGCTGACAAGTCAGTCAGCAACACTGAAGTCCTTGACTTCAGGAAAGCTGACTTTGACAAGCTCAGGAGGTTTGTCAGTGAGGCCCTAAAGGGACCATGACCCCAGGGGGAGGGGAGTCCAGGAAGGCTGGTTGCTCCTCAAGGGAGCAAGCCTCAATGCATAAGCCAATTTGATTCCATCTCGGAGGAAGGGCAGCAGGAGAGCACAGCAGCCCCCCTGACTCCCCAGGGATCTAGCAGACCTCCTGAGGCTAAAAGAAAGGCCTACAAAGGATGGAGGATGGGATTCACCTCCAGGAAGGAATATTCTGCACTGATCCGGTCCTGCAGGGAGCAAACTAGGAAAGCCAAGGCTGCAAATGAACTCCAACTGCTTTGAGAATCAAGGACAATAAAAAGTCCTTTTTCAGATATGTGGGGAGCCAGAGGAAAAGCAAGAGCAACATTGGACCCCTGCTGAACCAGATGGGACAACTGACAGCTGACACCCAGGAAAAAGCCAAACTATTAAATGGGTACTTTACATTGGTCTTTCATCAGTCCCATGGGTTGCCCATGCCCACTACAGGACAGGCAGGTCCGGGTGAGGGAGATCCTCTGCCCTCCATCAATGCTGACCTGGTGAAGGAACACCTAGAGAGGTTGGAATTCTTCACGTCAGCTGGCCCTGACAATCTACACCCCATGGTACTCAAGGAACCAGCGAGCATCATAGCCCAGTGTCTGGCATGGATCTTTGAGACCTCCTAGTGGTCTGGAGTAGTGCCCAAAGACTGGGCACCAATGTGGTGCCTATCATCAAGAAAGGAAGTAAAATGGATCTGGCTAACTACAGGCCCATCAGCCTGACTTCTATCCCAGGGAAGATCTTACAAAAGTTTATTAAAGAGGCCATCTTTAATGGACTGGCTGACACCAGCATCCTGAGGGATAGCCAGCATGGGTTTGTTGTGGGTAGGTCTTGCTTGACCAATCTCATTTCCTTTTATGACCAGGTGACCTGTCACCTGGACAAGGGAGAAGAGATTGATGTCATATATCTTGACTTCAGAAAAGCCTTCGATCTGGTATCCCATGATCACCTCTTGGCGAAACTGGCCAATTGTGGCCTTGGGTCCACCGCGATCTGCTGGCTGGGAAATTAGCTTCATGGTCAGACCCAGAGGGTGGTAATTGATGGCAGTCAATCGTCATGGTGCCCTGTGACCAGTAAAGTCCCCAAGGCTCTGTTCTTAGACCCATACTGTTCAACATCTTCGTTAATGATGTGGACACTGGAGTCAGAAGTGGACTGGTCAAGTTCGCCAATAATACCAAACTTCGGGGCAAAGCATCCAGGCCAGAAGACAGGTGGGTGATCCAGGATGACCTGAACAGGCTCAGCAAATGGGCAGATGAGAACCTATGGTGTTCAACACCAAAAAATGCAAGGTTCTCCACCTTGGGAGGAAAAACCTGCAGCCTCCTTATAGGCTTGGCAGTGCTACGCTGGCTAGCACTATGGAAGAAAGAGACTTGGGGGTCATGATTGACCACAAGATGAACATGAGTCTGCAATGTGATGCTGCAGCTACTAAAGCGACCAAAACGCTGGCTTGCATCCATAGATGCTTCTCAAGAAAATCCCAGGATGTCCTTCTCCCCTTGTACTCAGCCTTGGTGAGGCTGCAGCTGGAGTACTGCATCCAGTTTTGGGCTCCACAATTCAAAAAGGATGTGGAGAA
>NW_017728906.1:109527069-109530881 GCF_001723895.1 Crocodylus porosus | reverse complement strand
GCTTATCTTGCTGGGATCCTATGACCCCAGCTGACTTCCTGCCCTTTGGGCAGGGGGCTGGACTCGATGATCTCCCGAGGTCCCTTCCAGCTCTAATGTCTATGAAATCTATGAAATAACACCCAGAAAAATCAAACAAACAAGAAGCAGGAGGCTGGTACAGTGACCAGCATACCTGGATGACTATAAGCCCTAAAGAACACAGCAGACCAGCAGTAAAGTTTCGGTCTCCACGGTGGGCTATGTGCTAGCAACCTCTGGCCCAGCCAGGGGAATAAGTTAATCAACTGTTTTGAACTGTTGAAAGGGAAGATGTAAGAATATATATGGATCTCAGGGACAAAACCAGCAGCAGCAGAAAGGAGGAGTCTGAAAGAGGAACAGATAGTGGGGGAGAGGAGAAAGGAAAAACATGAGAGTTAGAGAGGCTGGGGGAGAACAGTAGGCCCTGTAACAGCTCTGTAAGAAACTGCTGGAATAAAGACACTGATAATATTAAGTAGGGAGGTGTTCCTTAATTACCCATACAAGGTCACATGTAACACAAGTAAGCAAACCAATACAGATGATTTAAGAACTGGTTCAGTCCTTCCATATCTCTAACTAAACCCAAGCATGCTTGAGGTTTGAAAAAGGTCACCAGCCTTCAGTTTCTTTTTATTATTATTTTAGGCATCAGATAGCATCAGGGAACCATTGTGCTTGGTGCTGAGAAAACAGTACAATAGTCCATGCTTCCAAGATCTTGTGGTTTTCTCAGGGAATTAATCCAGATCTCTTCACCCCAAGCCAGGACTTAAGTGTTTATACATGTGATCTGGGGGTTGGGAGGGGCACTTTAATTAGAGTGGCTCCAAGAGCCACTCTAATTAAAGCACCTGGAGCATCATGTGCATCAGTATCCCCACACTAAAAAATGGTAGCGAGAGCACTTCAGCTATAGCTTGTTGACCGAGCCTTATTTAAAGCACCCCACCACCATTTTTCAGTATGAGACACTGGTACACATGACTTGAGTCTGCTGGATCACGGTAATTACCACACTTAGTGTTCCAATGCACTCTAATTACAGCACTTCAGAGCAGCCTTGCTGCACATGTATAGGTGCCCGAAGTCAATCTTCCTTTCAACAGCAGGCAGTGCCCAGAGAGGCACTGCCTGAAACTCCTGTTTCAAGGAGACAGTTTTCATGTATATTTATTTCTTTCCCATTTTTGGTGAGCACCATTAGCAGGAATACCAAAGAAATGAAAGCCCAAACAAACCAATCCAGGAAGCAAAGATGTTATTGTGGGGTTTTCTGGAAATCAAAGGAGCAGAGGGAGTATTGTAATATTGTAAGCCCCATTTTGCTGGTATTTTGTTCTAGGAAGTACTGATATTTTGAGATAATTATCCAAATTGATCCTCCTAACCCTTAGAAACTTATTTTTGTCACAAAAATATACAAAATGCACAACTGGGTTTTCTGCCTGGTGATTTGATGCATTACATCCTTGGAAAAAAGAGTGTATTGCTAGGTCTACCTATTCCAGACAGAAAAGCTGACAGAATATCTGCTCATTAGAGAAGGATTTTCACCCAGATACATAGATTGTCCAAATGGAGAGCAATTTACTTGGTAAAAGCTTTTTTTTTATCCATCTCTACCTCTGCCTTAGAATACCAGCTCTCCTTCTGGTTCAGTTGAACACTCTTGAACCTGATTCTGTGGGCATCAAAGTCAACAAAAAATTTCCCTTAGACTTTCAAGGAGCTTTTTCTCCAGTTCCATTCTGGCATGGGCTTCTCCCTCTACTTGTTCCTGAAATGAAATTATAACCCTTTCCTTCTGCTGTCACGGGTTGCTGCTGTGAATATGATTGTCAAGTCATAAATTCAGTATCACGAGCAGCTGCAGTGCAGAATAAAGTAGGATAGGAAAATGGTCTATAAAGAAGAAAACTGTTGTTTAACTATGAATGCCTTTGATCAGCAAAGGCAGCAAGGACATGAGAAAAATAAATAGGCTTATGTTAAAGCAAGACATAGTTTAAAGTCATTCCCAGCGTGAAAGTCTCCTCTTTGCACAGTTGAAGCATAATAGATGTTGGATCGATGGCAGGCGTTGGCTGGACAGCTCTAAAAAGAAACCTGTGGAAACTATTTTAAATCATTTCTACCAACCAGTGGTGTATTTGTTGAATGCTTCCAGACAGAGAAATTGAAAGAACATATAGAATTAGGAGCAAGCTGAGGTAAAAATTAAGTAGTACAAAAAGACAGGAAAAGGAAAGGAAATGTAGCAGCCAGTAGAGCCTGGTTCTACTGGTTGCCTGAATTAAAATGATTAGTTATGCAGCCTTAGGAAAACAGAACTCTAGTTCCTTTCAATACAGTGCATAAAGTTTTGGTTCAGTAATGAAAAATGGAAATCAGCCTCTCTAATGAATTATAGCAATTATCTCTCTGCTGGGGTAAGACAACCTTGAATCCTGTTATATTCCCCCAAGAAAAAAGCATTGGTATGTTGTTATGCACCCAGCATCTTGAGAAACACAGCAACATTTTCTTATTACTTTTCTGATGCATGCAGCACAGCTGCTAGCCCATGGCACTTCTGGATACCACACTCTTGTTGTCCTCCAACTTGTTTCTCACTTTTGGAGCTTATCTGATTGTGGTTAAGGATGTCAGTGCTTGTGAAAATGAATATTTAAAAATGAAATACCATAATTTTTACATTCATCATGAAATGTTATAAAAGTAAAGTCAGTAGGGTTTTTAATTGTGTTTATACAGATATACTGGAAATTATTGTACAGATATCATAACAATCTGGCATGTTCCCTATGAAGCTGAATAAGAAAGGCATTGGGATTATCTATCTATAATCATTAAACCACAGAAAGAAAAGACTCAGAATAACAAATATGCCTTTCGTACATATGAACAAACACAATTACTTAAACATGGGCATTTATACATGTGCTCTAGGAGTCGGGGGACGAAAAGTGCTTTAACTAGAGGAGTTCTGAGAGTCACTGTAATTAAAGTGTCTGGGGTGTCACATGTATCAGCATCCCCCATGCTGAAAAATGTTGGTGGAGGCACTTAACTAAAGTTCGTTGAATGTACTATATACACGTGACACTAGGATCTGCTGGAGCACAGTAATTACCATGCTCCAGCAGACTTAAGTAATTGAGTATGCTCTGATGCACTGTAAATATAGGGCATCAGAGCAGCCTCCCTGCACATATATAGGTGCCCAAGTTTTCTAAAGCGCTTTTTCCCTCAACACAAAGAATAGAAATCAAGGGAATTTTCTGATAGAGCTGCTCATTTTGGTGTCTAAAAGAAACTGTAAGAAGATATAGTTAACATCAGAGACAGACAAAACAATGGCATGGATGTTGTTCAGGAGTAACTGAAAAATCTCAAGCCATCTATTCAGATTTTATGATAGATAGAATCTCAATCTATTCAAATTTTTAATTAAGTCATGAGAAACAAATAGATATAATGCCTTCCTAATTTAAATATAAAATTTTACAAAGTAGCTTCTGTTAATGTGCTCTAATAATAGTTTCATAGTTTCATAGTCGGCAGGTTCGGAAGGGACCTGAGCAGATCATCAAGTCCGACCCCCTGCCATGGCAGGAAAGAGTGCTAGGGTAAAACGACCCCAGCAAGGTATTCATCTAGCCTCCGCTTAAAGACCCCCAGGGTAGGAGCCAGCACCACTTCTCTTGGAAGTTGGTTCCGGCCTGACAGTGAAGGAGCGCCTCCCAATGTCTAGCTGAACCTGTTCTCAGTTCACTTATGGCCAT
>NW_017728906.1:109496194-109526544 GCF_001723895.1 Crocodylus porosus | reverse complement strand
ACCACCCTGTCCAAGTCACTGATGAAGTTGTTGAACAGTGCAGGCCCCAGAACCAAGCCCTGGGGGACCCCACTGCCTACATCCCTCCAGGTCAAATAAGACCCATCCATCCTCACTCTCTGGGTGCAGCCCTCCAGCCAACTAGTGACCCATCTGACTGTGTAGGTGTCGATGCCACAGTCTCCTAGTTTTTCAATGAGAATGGGGTGAGAGACAGTGTCGAAGGCCTTCCGAAAGTCCAGAAAGACTACGTCCACTGCGACACCTGAGTCTAAGGATTTTGTGACCTAGTCATAGAAGGCCACCAGGTTGGTCTGACAGGACCTGCCTCTAATAATATCCATCTGTGTGAGAACTGTTGTATAATTGAGGTTTCTCAGCTAAAGAGACTCAAAAAACCCATGGAACTTTTTAAAAAAGAGATTATGTTAAAATGTTTACTCTGCAAAAGTTAGCAAATATTTTTTTACCTGTGCTAATGAAAATCTGAGCATATTGTTAACTGGGAAACCACTACATATGTCCTAATACAGTGCTTCATGTACTATGCACTTTACTTATGTGGGAGTTTTATTTTTATATGGGTATGTTTAAATTACATCCAGGGCACCTGCAGCATATGAATGGGTCCCTTTTTTAGTGTGTGTGAATTGAAATGAATATACATGCTTTTTGTATGTATAGAAGGGACTTTTCAAACCTGGCTGCTCAAACTTTAAGAAACATGTTAGGCACCCAAGTATCTATATCTATATTGGGCACCCAAGTACAACAGTACACCAGAAAACAATATCTTGCAACCCCTACTTTTAATTAACTTTTTAAAATTATCAGAGGCTGTTTCTGTCTTTTGACAATGATAAACACTTTGCATCATAAACAGCCATAGCCATAAATCTCACTTAAGGCCTAAGCTGTGTATCATCTTATTGTCAGTGTTCAGCTACACCAGTCTGCATTTATAGGCTCTGAGCTCTAATCCCAGTATTCATAGCCAGTCATAAAAAAAAAAAAATGCAGCAAGAGCTTTTGTCTCAACACACCAAGTTAAGCCTGATTACTGGAAGCAAGAAAGGTTTCATCCTTTCAGGGACCATGATCCTAAATGGATACTGGTGGAGCTGCCTTCTGAAGAATATACACATGCCCAAATGTCTGCTCTGACATGTTCTAATCAAAGCTGGTGAAGCATGCTAATTAGCCCAGAGTCACGTGTATTCAGTATCCTTAGGCTTCAAAATGGTGACGGGGTGCTTTTAACTAAAGCTCGTCAACCAAATTTTAGCTAATGTGCCCCATTGCCATTTTGAAGCACAGGATGCTAAATACATAAGATGCTGCAGGCGCTTTAATTAGAGCCGCTCCTGAGAGAGAGAACTACACCAGCCCAGCCTCAATCACACTGACAGATTGACCTGAGGGAACACAAGTTACCTAAGGCACTCCACTTTGGAGTGCCTTCATTTGATCCCGTATTAGATGACTGTCAATTTGTCATATGATAGGCCACTTTTAAAGCACTCTACAGCGGGGGTTGATCGTCTGACAAATGTAACTTTTGTCAGGGCCCATAAAGCCTATCCTTGCACATTGAATATTTAATTATTATCATTCCATTCTGGGGTCTCACAGGATTTTGTATGGCAGGTTCCTCCCTTAGCTTCTGTAAAACAGAAAAAGGAGCAGTGCCAATGTGTGTGCATAGGTCAAACACATTAGTTATATGTAGGAAATCTGATCATTTTGGCCCATTCAGGAGATTCCTTAATATTATTATTGATATGTGGAAAAAAGCCCAACCGTAAGTGACAAAGGTAAAGATCTAATCTAGGAATACAGTGAAACAAACTGTTCTTGTAGTGACCTAGAGAAAGTATCACTAAGAGAAGGAATCTGAAGTCACTGGGACTATGGATAAACTGCTCATTTAGAGAAGAAAAATTAGGACATTTGACTTGTTTTTAGCAAATGACTGGCCCCTCTGCATCAAGAAGTGGGAACAATGTGTAATAGCTAATGGAACAGTGACAAAAGAAATATGATAGTCTAACTGAGTATAATAGGAGTAAAACCCGGAACCTGCTGAGTTTCCTAACAGGTCCTATAAAATCAACAGATTCAATATTTTCTGAGACTGCAAAAATTCTGCAAAATCACCTGTCTCCAAAGTGGAATCAAAAGGAAAATTAAACACTTTCTGAATATGAGGCTGGATTATGGAAATTAACAGAACATTGCCAGTTTTGAAAAAATGTAAATGATGAATTGCTAGCATTATTAGGAAGAAATAAGTGTATGATACACATAGTGAAGCAAGTCAAAAATGGATATTGATGGGAACTACTTTGATCCCAAAACATGTAGTAGAAATTGCTCCAATAATTTTGTTTAGGAATAGTGCATCTTGTATTCATTCAGAGGTTGAACAAGATGATCCTTGAGGTCCCTTCCAATTCCATGATCCTGTAATGGATATAGCTACTAAATGTTAGGGAGGATATGACAGATCATGCAATCTGTGCAACAAATATACTCACAACCAAGCATAAATAACAAAGTAGACAACTGTCTAAGACTCCTTGGGTTAATTCCAAAGCATATGATTGTTATTTCAGAAACCTACTTCTAGAAACAGCACACTGGGAGTACACACAGAAAATGTGCAGATTAATGAAAAAAGCACAACATCAGTATGGTAAGGGCAGTGCTTGAAGATTTCAGCTTCACCAATTTACAGATGACAATGTGAAGGCCACTGAGAATGTTATAAATTCTCTGCTGTTTTTGTTTTTGATGATATAACAAGTTTGGCTGATAAAGGTAACAGCATAATATACTAAGAGTTTGTAGCATGGGACATTCTTATTAAAGCAGCACTATACATTAATAAAGCAAATTTTTAAAACATTTAGTTAGAAATAAATTTGTAAGGCATCTAATACTCATTCTTTAAAAAAATTGTCCTTAGCTGTTATTTGGATATTAAAAAGAAATCTTTTCAAAGGATATGTTTCTAGAGGGCCTTCCCATGGATTTTTAAGCATAATGATAGTAATCAATATTTCATCAAAAATCCAGAAGCAAATGTATAATTTACAATGACACAAAAATTGGTCAGTTGTAAACAATTACAAGGACAGGACAGCCATAAAGTGTAATCTGGATTGCTTTTAAGCTGGGACCATTAAAAAAATATTTTTCATTCAGCTAGATTCAAGGTCAGACATTAAGGAGTAGAAAATGCAGCCAAGGACTACAGAAGAAGACTATATCCTGCAAAGGAGGGACTCTGAAAAGGATTTTAGGAATTGCAGTGGAAATATAATGCAACAAAAGCATCTGGTGCAATACTATTGCAAAAAGGCAAGTAAAACTAAGGAGAACAAGTAAGGATCAAGTTTATTTCTGCACAAAGCGCTAGTGAGACCAATAAAAGGGCAAAGTTTACACTTCTGTCCATATTTTAAAAGGATATTGAAAAATTATAGAGCCACAAAAAATCAAGGATTAGAAAGCGTAACTTGTAGTGGAAGACTTAAAGAATTCAATGTTTAGGTTATTAAAAAAGGAAATGACTTATTGTACCTTCACAAAAAGTAAGAGGCTCTTTAAATTAGCCAAGAAAGGCATAATCACAACCTGTGACTGGCAGTTAGAGCAGGACTTGTTCAAATTAAAAGTAAGGCACAACTTTTACCAGTGAAGGTGATTAACTGCTAGACCAGACTATCAAAGAAAGTGTTGGATTCTCAGTCTCCTGAATTCAAATCAAGGCTGGATGCCTTTCTGCATGATACACTTTAGTCAAGCATTAGTTGTTAGGGTGAAGACAAAGGAAACTGGTTTACATTTTATGGCTTCTGTTATAGGAGGTGAAGCTACATGATCTAATCATCCCTCCTGTCCCTAAAATCAATGAATCTACAGCTGTTTAATTTAGAAGACAAAGTGTTAATTGGATTTTTTTACCAGTGAAAGAAGTAAGACTCCAAACTGAGCTTGATAAAGAGTCTACTTTCTTGCAGTTTCACAGCAGATCACAGAGTAATGGTGTACTGTTTGCTCTTGGCATACATACCACATGGCTTAATTCTATATTTGCTTTAGTTTCCAAGTGCAGACTATGTAGAATGTATTGTAATCAGATCTGGTGCTGACAAAGGCCTGTGAAAAGGCTTGCACTGGGGGGAAAAGGCTATACCCATCTTACTAGGCACAGATGGGAAAAAACTATTTTGGGCTATGACCACAACCTAGAGTAGCTTAGGATCTTATAAGCAGGGATCATGGTTTTTGATGATAAAAACAAAATCCCCAATTTTTGGATTTTAAAAAAAATAACTCCAAACCCACATTTTTCCATGATCAACATGAAACACCACTCATATATACAGAGAGAGTGGTGTTTCATGTTGGTCATGGAAAAATGTGGATTTAGGGTTACTTCTTTTAAGCCAAAAATTGGGGATTTTTTTTATCAGAGAAAACCAGGATCCCTGCTTATAGCACACCTAAATGGCAAACCTGGCAAATGGCGTATCATCTCCCCACCTCCCAAAAAATTACAATTGCACTCCCTCTGTCTGAGTATTGACCTAATTCTTGGCCACATTTTCCCCTGCTTCTCCAAATTCACTGAAATTATCTCAACTGATCTGAATTACCTAGCAACCAGATAGTATTCTTCTAAACCTTCCTCAGATGAGCAGTAGGTTATTTGTTGTGCCAGCTGGATGAAACATAACAGATATGCAAAGTATTGTCAGCATAATGACTGTAGTCCATCTTGTGTCCCCTGATTCCCCCTAACAATTCCAATTGCACAGTACCCTAGATTTGTACATTAGCTGTACTAATACAGAGATTTAGTTGGAACCAGAGATAATTCACAAACCAGAATGAACATGGCTTGACTTTCACACATAAAGGGGAATTTTTGGGCTTGCTAAAGTTTACACTGCTTAACTTGTAAAGAAAGCAAACTGGATCTTGAAACCATTGAAAAGTAACTTCACAATTCTCTTGTTACAGAATCACTTTTTCATATTATGGCTGCAATTACAGCCTCATTTGTGGCTCAACCCAATTATAGTTTTATGGAGGTAAAGAAACACAAACTAAGAGTAATAAAGACAGAAAAACCTGATCCTCACTGATGAAGTCTCCCTTTGTGGGGTCACCAGGTTGTTTTGCATAATTGTGCCTAAGGGTTTGGACAGACAAATAACATGTACCAAGTTAAAAGGAGTGGCTCAGGTGTGAGGAACAGAAGGAATGATCATTTAAAGAAGAAAAAATGTGTCCAAGTGGTGTCCAAGAAGAAGTTATCTTTTGTATGATACTAAACATACTAATGAATATGAGAACTCTGCCATCCCTTGCTTTGGTTATGCATAGATGAACAAATTATACTGAGGAAAAAGGGGACAAGGAAACTTAAAATAAGTCAACTGGTCTGGAATAACTGTGTCATGCATGTTCCTATTCTATGGTAAGTACAAACTAAACTGTGGACACCTGGTCCTGTTTACCAGAGGGAAAGAACAGAGACCAGCTACACATGCAATAAATTCTGGTACTTATAGCACTGGAGTTTATTGCTTCCTGGACATGGCATTTACACATGTCCCCAGGAGCACAGCACATTCAGTTGGGTCAGAGTGGCCCTCGCTGGCAGAGGACCCCAGGATGTCAGCCTGCTAACCCAGGGTTATTCCAGCCCAGATCAACGTACTGTAGAGGGGCTGGCTGGGGCACAAGGGTAGCTCCAGTGTGGGGCTAGCCAGCAGGCAGCCTCCATACTGAAACACCCTTTTACTCTTGCTGGCCATGTCAGCATCTACATATATGCTGTTGCAGAGCAAAAAACTCCTCAGCAGAACAGTGCTTGTACTTACAAGTACTATCTTGCTACAGTGTTAATTAGCTTACTCCTGCCTAATAGCACTGCATGGGTAGATGCTGGACATGTGTAGAGCTGGTTAGTCAACTCCACAGTAAATGCCTTGTGTAGACATGCCCACCATGGACCAGTTACATCCTTTCATCTCTTTTTTATCATTTGTTTATCTTTAACCAAAGAGGCATAACTCAGTGCCTCACTAGTGTGTTGGGTATCAGACTAATAGTAATTTTTCCTTGAGTATATCTGTTCTGCATCCATGGCATGCTACTTATTTTAATGAGCATATTAGCAACAACGTGGATGTACATAGGATTTAGTACCACTCTGTGGGTTCATCTACACAAGACACTTTACTGAGCATTATTAGACTAATCTAATATGTACTAAAGCATCGCTGTCTACATGTGCACAGTAGCTACTGCACAGTATATTAGTCTAATGCACCATTTTCTAGTACCTGTAAATACAGGTACTAGAAATCACTATATTAAACTAATGCACTAAAGCGCAAATTGCTCCCAGCCAGTCTAGGCAGCAGGGGACCACAGGGAGTGGGGACAGCTGTACCAGCTTGATGAGATGCTGCCTGCCAGCCATGTGGAGAGCAGGACAGATCCTGATCTCCATGTGGCTGAGAGGCAGCCACTCCTCAGCTGCCAAGGAGATCAGGACCAGCCCCAGGGAGACCAGGACCTGTCCCCATGTCCTCTGCCAACCCTAGACTGGCACCTGAGAGAGCCTGGAATGCACATTTAGATGTGAACAGGGCCGCAGTTTAATAGCCTGAATTTTCTGTGTAATTGCATGTGTAGACACACCCTGTTTTGTACTACTATAGCAAGTCAACTTTCTTCATCCCATGAGTTGCTAGTTTCACATGCTACAATGTAATAACTCTGCAGACTCTGGTTTACTCTGCACAGGACTTTTACAGGTTCCAGCCTAGAGGTAATTTTGCCATGGCTGAAGCCTGCTTGAACACTTGTTTTATGCCTTCTTTTGAGTTATAAGGACTTTATTTTTTGCTGTTTGGAACCTGTAAGTTAGATATCTCTCCAGAGTCATTATTTTCCAGCAGTGCTTCAATTTCCCAATCCCAAAAGGGAGGACAAGGGTCTTTTCCTCAGGGCAATGTGAGAAACCTTTATTAACACATCTGTTTAACTCTCGATTTAAAGTGGTAAGAACCAGGTAGAAAATCTGCCTGATTTCAGATTTTTGTTGTTGTTGTATACTTAGCTCCCAGAAGACTATGCTGGGTCAGGAGATGCTAGTGATATTTCTTCCCTGTGTTCAAAGCAATCATTTTATAGCTGTACACGCTTTCTCACAAACCCTTGTCTGGGTCTTGTCTAGGCTATATATTACCACTCAGTATGAAAATTGCAGAGTCTTGCTGGATTGACTATGAAATATTTGCACCTTGGTGTAAGTTTTTGATTTATTGTACATTAGATGAACAACCTTTCAACAAAATATGAATGAAGACTCCATGTTTATATAGTGGCTGTCCAGAAATGGAAGGTTATCGTATCTCTCCTCTCTGAAATGAAAATTAGGAATAAGCTAGTGAAATCAGAAACATCCTACATAAATGATGAATAATTTTAGAAAGCCATTTCTTTAAACAGTTTAGGGGAAAGAGAATAGTATGTGAGGGTTTATTTTGGAAATCTGGTATTTTCTGCTTTCTTCATTTTGAAAGATTTATAATCAGCAAAATACATGTCACTGATAAACATATTGCCTAGTAACATATGCACCAAGTTAATGTCCATCACATTTAAATGCAAATAGACATAAAGGGCATTATCATCACCCCTGTCCTGATCCTGGGTAAAAGTGTCAGAGCAGCAAAAAGGAGCACTAAAGCTTTATATCTCCCTGGAGGAGGCTTCAGCTAATGATGGCCCTGATGCAGACAGGTATAAGACATTGTACAAGGACCCTGCTCCAAGCCCTGAAATAGTGGGAACTGGTCTGGTTGTCAGAGGTGTTTTAGGACTATAACTGCTGCACATAGCTCTGTGAAGACTTCAGGCAGTTTTGCAGCCCACAGTGCAACCCAGGGGGGTTCCTGTAACACAGTGTCATATAACCAGAGCTTCTCCAGCACCTGGAACAGCTTTCCGGCTGAGCTGTGCCTCGTAATGGAAGAGATGCTGTGCTGCACTTCTAAGTATGCTTTTTAAATAGCATGTCTGTGCAACCTGTGAGAGCAGTAATCATCTGTTCAGCAAAACACTGTTCTGATCATTTCTTTACTGTTGTTGTTTTTTAAAGAGTTTCTCATTTTCAGGAAAATGAAGAAGAGAGTTTCTTAGCGCAGAAACATCAATGCTAGGGGCTTAAGAAATCATGGTGGTTTTACTCTGTGTTATGCACCTGATTTCAAAAGTGAGTTTGCTTCTACCTCTCTCTCTCACCTACCCCTTGACTCCAACTGCAATAGTGATGTTTATAAGGAATACTAGCTATATTTCTCTTTCAGGTGTAACCGTTTAAGGTCCTATGAGAAACAGTGAGCAATCTGCAGATCCTTCTACCAATTATCTGCCCTTTGGGTATTTTAATTTGGGTTCTCATATACCTGAAACTGGAGGGGGGGTTTTTACCAGCAACCCCCATTTGGTCTACACATGCACCAAAGAGGGTATATAAAGCACAGTGCTTTCAACCCCCACCCATGTCTTCCCAACACCCTGGGTTTGAGATGGAGCACTGGAATCCCCTAATTAACATTAGCTTTTTGTGAATTCCCATTTGTAGTTCAGTGACTGCAAATATGACTGCACACCTGCAGACACAGCCAAGACATGTGGTCTCATGTCCTCACATTGTTGCTTATCTCTTGTATGGGATTCCCCTTCTCTTTCCCCCATGCCAGTGGAAGCAACTTTTACATGGACACATCATTACTCGGCTGGGAGAGTCTGTATCAGTAGACATGTAATACACAGCATCTAGATTCCACAAGAGTCGGTGTCTTACATCAGAGTTCAAAGAAATATGCCCAGCATGCTAGCCTTTCTTAACTATTTATTTGTGAACATTGATGGCCAGCACAATCCCAATAGATTAAATAGAAAACAGCACCCTGGCCCTGCCAGTGCCCCTCACTCCTGACCGCTGCCCCCCATGCCCAGCCCCCAAGTGCATGGGGCAAGGGGTACGTATATGGGATGGGAGGGCGTGGGGCATGGAGGGGCATGTGTCACCCCATATTTGTGCACCCACAGTGGGCTTAGGGCTGCAGCATGGGCAGGAATGGTATGGGCAGGGGCCACCTCCACAGTCCAATAGGCAGGACCCAATGCAAGAGAGCAGAGCAGGGTAGCAAGCTGCCTGTATGCCTGGCTGCCATGTGCATGTGTGGCACACCCTGCCTGATTGCACTCATGCTCCCCTCAGCCCCAAGCAGCCCCTTGCAGGCTGGAACTCTGCCAGCCTGCAAGGGGAACCCATGGTTTCCCACATTTTTCCCTTTTAAAGGAGAATCCATTTTAAAAGTTTGTTCATGGCCCTTTCATATATTCTTGTGACCCACTTTTGGGTCATGACCCATGGGTTGAGAAATGCTGGATTAGATGACCTCTCAAAGCCCCTTCCAGCCTTACTTCTGTATGTTTCTCTGTGATTATTTACTTGGTACCGTTGTGGTTTCTCTTTTTATGGCACCACCCAGCATCCTTCTTCTCTGCTTCTGGGTCTTCTTTACTCTCAGAAGTGCATGTCAGAAAAGAAAAAGGAGTGACATTTAGTTACATACTGCTCTTTACATCCTTAGTGCAATGCACAGGAATAACCAAGGTGTCTACATGGACCAAACAAGTCCTGCTGGAAAAAATTATGCAGTCTCAGGTGCACAGAGCACATGCTTACTCACAGTGGAATACACATAGAGACACATCTCAAAGAACTCCAGTCATTGCACAGGTAAATAACTTTTTCCCTCTCAGCACACACACAGCATGATTAGGCCCTAATTGAGCCTCACATTCATCTTGAATGCCAAAAGCAGAATGTTACAGACAACAAGTCAAAGAGGCAAAATTACAATTAGTCAGATCACGCTGGCAAGCCTGACAGGGTGATTTAAAGGATTCTGACCATTAGCCATCACTTCAATTGTTCTCTTTTACACTGACACGAAAGGTGGCAGAGGAGATATTTTCTCAGGCTCTTGCTTCCTCACAGAAAGATTAAAGTATCAAGCTCAAACTATTAAATGTCTATGAGGTGTCTTTGCCTCTACCCCACCTACATCTGTCTCTGATTTGCTTGGAGATATGTGATAAGGCGGAGTGTGTGTGTGCGTGTGTGTGCGTGTGCATGTGCATGCGTGCCTGCGTGCGGGTGTGTGTTTCTCCCTCAAGATTTTGCTGATGTTACCAAAATGTTTTGACCCAAATATTTAACGGCATCTTTTTATTGTCTTCTCCTAGAGTGGCTAGTTAGAAAGTGATCTACATAGGTTTTAGTTTCAGGAGTTTCTGCTGAAATCAAAAGCATAGTCTGGCTTTACAGGCAGATTGTGCCTAATGTAGTTAGTGTTATTATAAGTCAAGGAACAAAATCTTAGGCTCTCTTGCTTAAAATTAAATTCTTCCCTTATATAGCTCTCGTATCAAACTCTCCTGGCATCAGACCAGAAAAGATCTACAAAGAGTGATGCCCATGGATTCTGGTTTTCTCTGATAAAAAAAATCCCCAATTTTTGGATTAAAAAAGTAACCCCAAATCCACATTTTTCTGTGATTAAAATGAAACATATTAATGGTGTTTCATTCTAATCACAGAGAAATGTGGATTTTGGGTTACTTTTTTTACTCTGAAAATTGGGGATTTTTGTATCAGAGAAAACCAGGATCCCTGTGATCCTTCTTTCCTTTCAAAGAGGTGTATAGCAGAGCGCATGGCTCAGGGACTGAAGCCCAGCTGCAGCAGGTTAAGAGGTGATAGTCTGCCTGCCTAAGAGCCCTGGGGCAGCTTACAGGGATGATTGGCTGGCCTCATTTGTTTATGTTACTGCTTGCTTTATTTGCCATGGGGACAAGCTTTTTGCATGTAAAATTAAAAAACAGACTAGAAATGGGACTGAAGTGTTACCTAGCCTTTATGATGGAGTTGGCTCCTGGGTCAGGCTAACAGAGAGAGGGACACCCTGATACAAGGAGAAAATAGAAAACCTTAATAGCTATTTCTTGCATTGGGTTGAAGCCCCCACCCACACACACACACACTGTCTCTCTCCCTCTTTTTTTCTTGAGGTTTTATGCTTTCCCCTTTCCTGGTTTATTTTCTTTCTTTTCCTCTCAAATGATATTTTTCTAATCAAATGTATTAATGTGTTGTATTAGGAAGGGGAAACGCACAAACCATTTCCTAATCTCAGAAGTCACTACAATGGATAGATATGGACAGCGAGTTTGGGGCCTAATTCAAGCTTTTTAAAAGTAAACAGCAATCTTTCCATGGATTTCAGTGGTCTTTGGATCAGTCCCTTAGTCATTTAGAGTTAGATTCAAAAAGGAATGCGGGTGTCTCAGCACTGAGTATAAGAACACTTAACTTCTAGGCACAAGGGACTCATGCTGGAAGCCAGAACTGCGTACTCCATTTGCCTAGGTGCCTATATCCTATATGGGGGAGTTAACAGCTTTATAATTTTATAATGAGATACCAAATGACCAACATGTTGAATCACCTAAAACAATTCAGTAGGGAAACTCTGCAGTGAAATTCAGGATTTTTCACATTATTGGCTTCAGGAGGCATCATAAACCCTGAGACAAACCCTTTGATCCTCATCTCAAGAAATCTGCATCTAAGTAACAATTCTTTCCCAGCCTCACCTCATGATTTCCTGGGCTTTATTTTTCCTCTCCACCAAAGATCTTTTTCAGCTTCAGGACAGAGGTGATCTTATTTTCCTAGTTCCAGGACAGAGTTGATACCTGTCTTCCATGGCAACTCATCCCCCATACACTTGAAATAAGTACCATTTAATTAAAGGATATTAAAACTTCATCATAAATTCTGAGCCGGATTTTTGCTTGTTTTGGGGCGGTGGTGGTTCCATGCGATTAAACTATGAGTACACCCTCACCACCCTTTATTCTTCTAGAATTAACTGAAGGTAGAAACATGCAAAAAAGCAAGATAAAATAATACTTTTCATTTTTGCCAAATTACATTTTTTCATGGTCTGTCATCTTGGAACACACCCATTTTAGGGACAAACCAAGTTACGGTAATCTAGACTGTTATTGATGCTACTATTGTAGCATTTCTCATGATTTGCAGCATTTAGCCCACCATAAGGAGCCCTGAACTATAAATGGGTTTTTGTAACAGGCTGGCCTGCTGTTTTATAGCAGTGACACCAGATGTGTGGGCACTTTCACACCTGCCTCTAGTGATAAAGTAGTAACTTCCCTGTTCTCCTTTCACTTGACGAAATAATCTCTTTGAAGTCAATAGAGTTACTCAGGTTAGTAGGACAGTCTTATCTCTACAAGTTTGAATGTCATTTCAGATTAATTTCTTTGGATCCTCGTTAGCTAAATTTTGAACTAAAATAAACAGGTGAACAATTCTGCCAGCTAAATAGAGGATACAAATATATATGCCAGCATTTTAAAAGTGGACCATAAGGTCCTAACTTAATATTTAAATACCTCAGTTAAGTAGGCAGATTTTCAGAGGCAAGGATTTTGGTGGATCAACAGTACAGTTGAGAGAGCTGTTGGACAAGAGTAGTATGAAGGTATACCTCTTGTCAAATTGTTAAGCCCCTTCCCCTAATAGGTGCCCTGCCCCCTATCCACCATCATGGCTACCATCTTAGAACTGAACTCTCATCCCTAACCCCTGACCTTTGCCACCAGAAGTCATATCTCTTGCCCCAGAAGTACTCCGGGGGGGGGGTGTGGGCGGGGGGGAGGAGGTTGCAGCCTTTTACCCATAAGTCCTACCCTGTCACATGGCCCATGACATCAGAAGTTCCACTCCCCTGGCCACCATCTTGGCCACCATGTTGGTCCCAGAATCTCCTGTCCTTCCATCACATGGTCTGTGGCATCAGAAATTTTAAAAAATGCCAAATTTTCAGTTAAAAAAGGTAACCCCAAATCCACATTTTCCCATAATTTAAATAAAACACCACTAATATACTGATACTTATGTAGTGGTGTTTCATGTTTAATCATGCAAAAATGTGGATTTGGGGTTACTTTTTTCTAACCAAAAATTGGGGATTGTTTTTAATCAGAGAAAACTAAGATCCCTAGACAATCTTTCAGGCCTCAGGTGTCCTTCCCCAGGTCTAACACCTGAAATAGGGCACTTGATGTCCCCAATATCACCCAACAGCTCTCCTCACCATACTGTTGAGCCAATAAAAGAGATCAGAAAAAATCCTTACCTCTCATATACTTCCTAGACCATTGTGGCTACAACACTCCAGCCCTATTACTGATTTTCAAAAAGAATTTCAAAAGCATCCAAAAGCTCTCATGGAATAAAGTAGAAGCAGCTGGGTGCTTAACAAAATCACTTATTCAGCTGTCTAAATATGGACACAGTACCCATTTTTAACAATTTTCACTATAATGCTCATAAATCAAGCTTCAAAATCAAACCACAGCATCTTCCTAATGTTCCCCTCTATTGCAAGTGTATTGGATAATATAGATCTTAACTTAAAAGCCATTAAAGTTGATGGAATCTTTTCCAGCATTTCACAAGTCTTGGATCAGACTCTTAATGTCTGGAAGTGTTTTGGTTGAAAAGTGGTAGCCATTACAAATTTGTACTTGATATACAAATAAGAATTATTCTGAAATGGTATTGCAGCCCTAGTGAAGTATACTGAGTGCATTGTTTATTTTATGTATTTTTTCCCCCTTGAAATTTAAATTCCATTTAAAAGGTTGTTGCAATTAAATTTTCAGGCAGTTTTCCTATTTGATAAACAGAAGTTCTGCACATCTAACCTTTTCCATGCCTCTAACAGTTGCACACTTAATTAGTTTCTGTTACCCTTAAAATGTACAGAGATAATGTCTTCAGAAGGCAGTTTGTCACTAATGGATTGTAAAATGTAAAATGCCACAGACATGAAACAGATCAATCAAAGTTAGAAGTTCCATTTTAACGAACTAAGCATAATATTTTCTTCAAGAGTGTATTTTTTTAATTTAATTGAATTTGCCACTATTTTAATTCTTGCTCTTAACATATCTCAGAGTATCAAAGCGCTTTTGAGATGCCAAGACTACCTACATAAAGGTACAAGGGCCTGTTTCTCATTGACACTTGGCCTCTCTACTCTGAGTAAAGTATAAACTCCATTATGCTGACTTCTAAGCATTGTAAATTAGAGGTAGCATAAATACGAATCAGGGCCACAAGTTTCTTGAAAGTAAAATTAGCAGCTGCATGATTAAAAATATGTCAATGACATATATTTACTAGAGCTGTACAAAGCTGCAGTAGCTGATTTGATTCAGAAGAGATTTGGCCCAATTCAGCAGCCAAATCTCTGAATCAAAATCAAATCAGGAGACCAATTAAAAGGTCTGAATCAAATCAGAAGCCTCCAAATTGATTCAGAAAAGATTGGGCACCACTTTGGAGATTCAGCCATAAACTAAAGCAGCAGCAGTCCTCACCACCCTGGACACAGCTGCCTTCAGCTGGTGAGTCTGTCGTGGTGGGCGGGGGGAGGAGGAAAGGGGCGTGGGGAGGGCAGATCAATGCCTCCACAGCAAGGGAGAGATTGGGGCTGGGGCTGGGACTCAGGAAGGAGGTGGAGGGAGATGGGATGTAGGCATGGCAGCGCTGGGAGCAGGGGCTATGCGCTGCTGCCAACTGCCCACCCAGGGCCAGGGGGTAGTGCGATGCAGATGTGGGTCACTGTGGGTGGAGTGGGATGCAGGTGCTGCTGCTGCTTGCCCGGGGGGGGCATGGGGGTGTGGGATGCGGGCATGGCAGTGCTGGGAGTGAAGACTATGCCCTGCTGCCACTCGCCCCTTCCACTTGGAGCAAGCCATGCCTGCATCAGGCACACAACCCTGGCACCTCAGCTGAGCAAGTGGCAGCAGGGCACAGGCCCCACTCCCAGCAGTGCTGGCCCACATCCCAGCCCCGCCCCCGAGAATCATTATCCCTCCGAATCCAAATCCAAAGCAAATACTTGCTGCTTCGCACCGGCCTAATATTTACAACTATAACATTTCATATATATTTAATCAGAAGAATATATAGAAGAAACATTATAGATAGAAGAAGTGATTGTATTTTATATCTTAAAGCACCAGAATTATTTTGGATTCATCTTGTTATGAACTCAGATGCATGGAATATGGATACCATTTTATCTTCATTAATATCCTAGTACAGTGGTGCTCAAGGTTTTCAATGCTTGGGCCAGATAAGTATGGTGCAACTGATCTGCAGGCTAGATCTGGCACACAGGGGAACATGGAGTTCCCCACAGATCCAAAAATGTAGTAGTGGAGAAATTGTGTTGGCATTAATTGTTAAGGGGCTCTGAGGTGCAGCAATTAATATTGCCACCTCTCCCACGCAGCCAATTTTCTGGACTTTCTGGGAGCCCTACAGGAGGAATGACGTGGCCCCATGTGCCAGATCCATCCTTTCGGTGCTAGTATCTTATCTATTTATTATTTGAATGAAAAAAATTATTTCTGACTAAAATGATATAAGATTGGTGTGTTCACTCTTAGAACATATGTCCAAATATGGATGGTTAAGAAGAGAATGTTATCCATGATTCAAGACCTGGAAGTAATGAGAGTTAGGCATCTAAATACCTTGAAAATCCTGGCACAAAGTATAGGGGAGTTAAACCAAGTCAGTAATGTGGTGTGTAAGGAAAAGTGTTCTATAATTTTACATTTCAAGAGGTGTCTTACTTCTGTTTGTAAGCTAAGGAGACCTCATGAGTTATGTAATCAGGACATTGATTGTTCTGATTTAAACTTTCTACACTAAGGTGGTTTCTAAGAAATAGAAATTTCTAAGAAATTTCTTCTGGTTTCTAAGAAATAAAATTCTGTCATTGAAAGAATATTAGTATTTTGGCTTTAGCTTATTTTTGTATGACAAATATATAACAGATAACTTCCTGTGTTGTCCCCTATAAAGACAGAGTATTGAAAAATACCTTAAATGAAGTAACTTGTACAAGGTTCATTTTGACATCAGTTCAGGAAAGACTTCAGGATTCAAGGGTCACACCTCTATATGATTCTACAGTTGGTTGAAAGATTGGGGCATAAACAATATACTATTGTAATGAGCATAAAGAAGTTTTGTCTCTAAATTCAGACACAAAGATCTTTTTATAACTATTGGATTTCACTGCAAACATGTTTATTTGTGGTCTCTGAGCTGTCATTCCACATTACCCGCATGAGAAACTTATCAGCTATTAATAACTGAGGCGCTCCAGATTTGCAGTGTAAATATTTTGCACGTTTGAAAAAAAAACCCTCCTACATACAAAAAGTAGTTGAATTCCCAAGGTTATGTTATTTTTTTCAAGTTGTACTTCTGTATCTTTGCTGGGCCTAGACTTACAGATATCACCATTCAGTGGAAAAGGAAAGAGAGAGTTTGCTCCCCCTAAGGAGAATAAGGATCAAAGTTGCAGGCCATCAGTACATTATTGAAAAATCTCCATCCATGAAGAAAGAACAGCTGGCTTCAACTGTTCATATAACATGTGTCTTGACATTTGTGAGACTGATGTACTCTGAAGCCCTAAGTTACCCAACTGTGGGCACAGCCTCACGTGCATTAATGTGCCATAGGTACTGCTCGCTAAGTTAAGTAGCTGTAATAACAGGTACTAACTGTTCATAGCAGTAGCACTGGCACACACCTTTTTAGTCATGCTAATGTTCAGTAAGCTAATGCTACTGTGCATTTCCACAATAGAACAGCTTTTGTTGTGACATGGTAATGCACAGTAGAATTAGTCTACTGCACACTTAGCAACTCATGTAGAGTTAGCCTGGGAAGGAGTAAATGATAGTAAATGAAAAGCCCTTTTCTTCAGTGTGCTTATAGTTTCGGGCAACAGGAAGTCTCAGTGTCACCCTTTGCATGCTGGAAGTTTTTTACTTTATTTTGATTATGATCCAAAAAAATCTAAGTGGCCTTAATGAAGCTCACCCAGACCTCTCTTTTTAAATAATCTAGTCCAGGGGTGGGCAATTATTTTGGGCAGAGGGCTGCTTGATGAGTTTTGGCGAGCTGCCAAGGGCCGCATGGGTAGCCCCGGCCCTTCAGTTGCTCCACCGCCTGGTCACCATCTTGGGGCTGGAAGTCCTGCCCCCGACCTTTGCCACCAGACATCCCATCCCCTGATCCCTGACCACAGCTTTCCCTCCCTGGTGGGGCCTGGCCAGTCCATCCCATCCCCTATCAAGCAGTGGCTTCCCCAGGTGCTGCTGCACTTTTCCCCTACCTGTGCCAGCTGGTCCCAAAAAGAGGAGGCTCCACTGCTGCTTCTGCTGGCCAGTACCGACCCAGCTGGGCTTGCCCCACCCCCAGCAGCACATGGGAAGCTGGCTTCAGCTGCATGCTGCTCCAGATGGAACGGACCCGGCCAGGTCTGCACCAGCCAGCAGAAGCAGTGGCAGAGCCATGTGCTGCTCAGGATGGGACGAGCTCAGCCAGAGCAGCAGGGGCTCAGCTGCACTTTCCCCCTGCCTGCACTGGTCAGTCCCGAGTGGCATATGGCTCCACTGCCACTTGTGCTGGCCAGTGAAGACCTGGCCTGGCTCCTCCCATCCCTGAACCACATGAGGATTTGACTTCAGCTGCACACTGCCTTTCCTGGGCAGTTTAGACCTGGCTAGGTCTGTCCCATCCAAAGCAGTATGCAGCTGAAGCCAGCTTCTCACATGCTGCTAGGGATGGAAGGAGCCCAGCTGGGCCTGCACCAGCCAGCAGAAGCAGCGATGGAGCCGTGTGCTGCTTGAGATGGGACGAACCCAGCCGGAGAGGCAGAGGCTCAGCTGCACTTCCCCCCTGCCTGTGCCAGTCAGTCCTGACCCGACCGGGCTCCTCCCATCCCCAGCAGCACATGGGAAGCCAGCTGCATCACTTCAGCCGCATGCTGCTCCAGATGGGACAGACCTGGCCAGGTCGGCACTGGCCAGCAGAAGTGGGAGAGCCGTTTGCCACTCAGGACTGACCGGCACAAGCAGGAGGAAAGTGCAGTTGAGCCTCTGCCACTCCAGCTGGGCTTGTCTTGTCCCGAGCAGAACATGGCTCTGCCGCTGCTTCTGCTGGCTGGTACTGACCCAGCCAGGCTCCTCCCATCCCCAGCAGCACATGGGAAGCCCACTTCAGCTACATGCCATTTTCCTGACTGGCGGAGATATGTGGCTGAAGCCAGCTTCCCACATGCTGCTGGGGACATGGCGAGCCCGGACGGGTCTACACCAGCTAGCAGAAATGGCAGTGGAGCCGTGTGCTGCTCAAGACTGACCAGAGCAGGTAAGGAGAAAGTGCAGCTAAGTCACTGCCTCCGGCTGGGCTCATCCTGTGCTGAGCAGCACATGACTTCACCACCACCTCTCCTGGTGCTGATTGGGTTGGAGCTGCGACCCAGCTGCTCCTTCCCCTCCCCAGTACTGGCCCAGCCTAACCCCACACAGCCTGAGTGATATGGCATGGCATGGGGAAAGCCTGCCCAGCGGCTGCTTTCCTGGGCTTACCTGCAGGGCAGGGCCCTTTCCAGTCCCATGCAGCAAAGCAGAACCCAGCCCAGACACTGTTTCCCCTCACTGGCGCCAGAGGTTCTGGACCAGCCCCCTCACCCCTCTCAAGCTGCAAACATGGCCTGAGCCAGGGGCAGGGTGAGGCCAGCTGGGTCAGGCTGAGGTCAGAGTTGGTTGCCTTGCAACCAGAACCCAAGTAAACAACCTGAGGTGCTGCAGCCAGTGGCTGGTGCTGCTGGAGGCTTTTGGAGAGGCAGCTGCCACTACGTGAGTTTTGAAGGGGCTCCACAGGCTGGAGGGAAGTGCTTGGTGGGCCAGATCCGGCCTGCAGGCCATATTTTTCCCACCTCTGGTCTAGTCCCTCTTTCTAGCCCATAGGGTTATTTAAAGGACAGACCAGCACAAAACTTAGTGCTTGTGGCTTGCTGATGATCTACGGAACTGTCATTCACCTACTGAACTTTGTTTTTAACTTCAAGATTAAACACATCTTATAAACCAGGAATGGCCAACCTGCACTACATGAGCCATACATGGTATAAGAAGCCTCTGGGTGGTGGATCAGGGGGAAGACAGGCAGCACAGTGGCAGATCAAGGACAAGAACAGAAAGCAGAGCAGCAGGAGAAAAGGATCAGAGTGGTACTTGAAGAAAGTGTGAAACTACTTTGTGGTATGCCTGCCAAAAACGTTGGCCTTCATCGCTATGAACTGAGTATTGTCTTCCTTGGGGAAGAAATGTATGCATTTATCCTCACTATCCAGAAATTCAGCCCAGTCTACATGACCTCAGTGAACCTGCACCCAAAGTCAGGTCTTTGCTGAAATCTGAGAGCACACAACACCATGGGCAACTAGTGCTGCCTTAATCAGGAGGGCACATCCCCCCCCAAGACTAGTCCCACCAACTGGGAGAGGGGGTCCCCTGCAGCTGATCCTGCCAACCGGGGGGTCCCCCCATGGCTGATCTCGCTGCCCAGGGGGAGGGGTCCCCCCATGGCTGAACTTGCTGTTAGGGGGTGGGACTCCCCCGTGGACAATCCTGCAACAGCTAATCACTGCAGCCAATCACTGCAGCTGCTTCTAGGAGTGGCTGCAGCTGCAGCAATTGGCCAGCACTTGCAGAGGGGGGCACCAGCACTCCCACCTTCCCCCACATCCATTGCCTAAGCGGCCAGTGGAGCTGGTCAGGGTGTGCACCAGAATTCTCAGGAGGTGCACATGCACCCCGTTGCACCCCATACATGTCGTCACTGCATAACACTTCAGTTTGTGTTGCATTAAGAAATTTTCAGAAAGCTCTTCCACAATAGAGACAGTGGGAATGTTAGTCTTGTGGAAAGCTAGTAACAGAAAGACCAGCATGATTTGATTACTCTGAAACTATTGTTTTGCCCATTTCACATGGTGTTCCTCCTTATGGCTTGCAGTCAGAGACATTATTTTAATGAATTTGGGGCATAAAGATTTCTTTCATGTGCTCCTTGAACATTTTCTTTATCTTAAATCCACATTCAAGGACACCTTGGGCATGTCCAGATGAGCCCACCCTTGCCTCTCGCTGTATCTCAAAGCAGTTTGAGACATGGCAAGAGGCACACTGGGAACAAAAAAACATTCCCCACACTGCATATTTGCAGCTCTGTTCCACTTAAGCAGGGGGTGAGAGAGACTGAGGGGTGCTGGGGGGGGAAGCAGCTTGGGAGGGGTGGGTGCCCCCCAGGCTCTAGCTCCCCCTGGTTGCAGATCTGGGAGGAGCTGGTCAGGGCTATTTGTCCCAAGTGGCACAACTTGCCCCACATCAAAGTACATGTCCAGGCATGTGCATTGAGGCAAAAATCCCCAACTCAAATTTGTGCCACTCCTATTTGAGCTCCTGCAAGCACATGTGCCTGCATGTGTTGATGTGCTCCTTGGTTCCAGTTATCACCAGGTCTCTGGTATATAGTCACAGGGCGTTTTCCATTCTTTAGAGAAAAAATCAGGCTGCTAGTGCATATGCTGTTCACCACAGAATATCTGTCTCGAAAGAGGAAAGCAGACTTGTGTAGAAGCAAGAAAATCTCAAGTCTGGTCTCTAATAGGTCTTGTAATTATTTTCAGGAAGAAATGATAAGACGCAGTATAAATCCACAGGGCACCCTGTTCCGATGAATGTAGAGTGTACTTATTAGGTACTCATAGGATTTATAACTGCTGTAAAGAAGTAGAGCTGCTCTATGACTATAGGCTACATTAGTTGGTAAGAAAAGTTTTCTGAAACCTTGTTTTCAGTGCAGTTTAACCTCTCACATGCTGAACTGGCATACCAAGCCTATCCCAGAAATGCATTCCTCCAGTTTCTTTACACACATATAGCATCACCTGCTGTTCTCCAGAAACTGATGTGCTAAAAAAGGGCATAATAATGAGACAGTTAAGTGGAAGCTTTTGTCTGATTCAAGCAAAAAATTATGAGTAACACATTAGCTTAAAAAGATAAAGTGAGACCTATGAAATAATAAGAATTAAATTATGTATTGTGGTTTATATTTTTATTTCCCCTAAGAATCTCAATTTCTAATTATGCACAACCATGAAGTAGCAAGTGATGCCTAAGGGCCAGATTCTTTTCCAGCCATTAAGCATCTAAAAGGATTTAGGGGCCAAAGTGTGATTCTATTCCACTCTGTTCAGGTCTCTGAAAATCTTTTAATGGAGCTACTTTTGTAGTACACCATTATCTAATGCTTAAGATAAGCAGTGAGGAAGAGAACTGCCGCTTTTACATTACCTGTTTTTCTGGGACTTGAGCAGAATTGCACTTAGGCCTCTAAATCCCCTGATGCACCTAATAGGCCCTAAGAGTCTTATAACCAGGGATCCTGGTTTTCTCTGATAAAAAAAAAATCCCCAGTTTTCAGATTTAAAAAAGTAACCCACAATCCACAATTTTTCATGATTAAAATGAAACACCACTATATATATGAAAAATTAATCATGAAAAATTGTGGATGTTGGTTACTTTTTTTAATCCAAAAATTGGGGATTTCCTTTTATCAGCGAAAACTAGGATCCCTGCTTGTAACACCCATCCCAGAGATGGGTTGGGGAAATATAGTGCCAGGCGGTTTCCTCTGATGCCAGAGACACAAAAGCTAAGTACACACAGTCAAAAAGCGTGAGGCTGAATTGATTCAGTCTTTACAGGTTACTCTAAGGTGCATAGATTGAGCCAATAAGTAGGTGAACAGATACTCATTTCTGATTCCAGTCGCATGTGTGCCATAGCCTGGGCCAGAAGCCAGGGGGGTGCTAAAGTATGACTCCCTGCTCAGCTTGAGCTGACAGCTTGGGCTAAGACTAGGCCACACACCCTGAAAGGTAGGGGTTTGCAGGGGAGATGCAAAGCATCCTGGGATGCTGGGGGCTGAGAATTAACTTGAATCTGGAGGGGATCTAGGGCAGAACTTCAATAAACTGATTTAACCTAAATCAGTTAAGTCTGATACTAACTATGTCCATCCAAGTTTATCTTAAACTTGTTCTGGCCATTTTGAAAGCAGTTTATGTGCATTTAGCTTTGCTTGTGTTACAGATTTGAACCAGTTTCCAATCACTTATACTGGTTTATGTGTGATTTCTGTCCCTAGCCAAAGACTTCAGCTGCTGCTGCCGTGGCATGGCTTCCCACACATCAGCTGCTGTTATCATGGCAGAGACTCCCCAGAAGAGGTCCCTCCAAATTGGCACCTGCAATTTATGCCCCGTGTGCCCACCCCACATTCTGCTACTGATGCAGTCACCTCTAGAAGTGCAATAGTGCAGCTGTTAGGCAGCATACAACAGTGCAACGTGATCCTTTAATACAGAAGTCAGTCATATCCATATAAGATGAAGAGGCGAATTAGACCCACAGAATATAACTTTCTGGACTCTTTAATTTAGACAAGGAGTTGCTAACATTTATATTCTTTCATGAAGTACTAATGCAAATTTCCAAATCTGGAGCTGGGAACAGAAAGTAGCAAACACAGAGGGAATTTGCCTAGGAATTTCGCTATAGAAGACAGCCAGGGGACAGCAGAATCTTTGTGTGTGTGTGTGTGTGTGTGTGTGTGTGTGTGTGTGTGTGTGTGTGTGTGTGTGTGTGTGTGTGTGTGTGTACACACGCATGCAAAAAGGCCCCAGAGCAGGTGTTTAGCATGTAGGTTCTTGTAGTATGGTTCCCCCCCCTGCTTTTCTTTCTCTCCTTACAGCATAGGTATTCTCCAGGGAGCAAAGGAGGCATAAATGAAGCCTGGGTCAACTATTAAGACCTGCATGGGATGTGCCATGTGCATGTTCTACCCAGAGGGTCAGGAGCACTTCGTCTATACCAAATGTAAGCTGATGTCTGCTTTGCAGGATAAGGTTCAAAGGTTGGAAGAATGGGTATCCACACTGCATTGCATCAGGAAACAGGACGATTACTTGGACAAGAATTATTAGAGACTGGGGCTGGAGATGAGGAGGCAATGAGGAGAAGTGGCATGTGATTACTTAAAGGAGGGCCCCCAAAATTGAACAGGAAAAGATTGAAGTCAATAACCGCTTCCAAGCAGTCTCCAGGAGAACTGCTGAGAAAATGGCAGAAGAGAGGAGTCAGCAGCCTAGAGATCAGGAATGCAAGCTCCAAAGAGAGGCTCTAGGACCACTGCACCAAGAAAGAAGAGAAGAGTGGTGGTGGTTGATGGGTCCCTTCTGCAGGGGACAGGGGCACCTATTTGTCATCCAGATCTGGGGGCCTTGGACCTCTTCTACCTGCCTAGAACCCAAATTCAGGATGCCACAGAGAGACTGACAAAGCTCATCCATCTTTCAGACTACTACCCCTTCCTATTTTTCTATGTAGGCACTAACAATAGTACCAGGAATGGCACTGAGCAATCAGAGATGACTATGAAGCTCTTGGCAGGAGAATTAAGGAGCTTAGAGTACAAGTGGTGCTCTCATCGATTCTTGCCACAGAAGGCAAGGGTCTAGGCAGAGACCATGGTATCCCAAAAGTGAACCTGTGGCTGGGATGCTATCGCTTTGGCTTCTTCAATAATGACTGGGTGTTTCTGGGAGGAAGACTGCTATCAAGAGTTCCATCTGACAAGAATGGGAAAGAGTATCTTTGAGCTTCATCTGCACAACCTAATATGGAGGGCTTTAAACTAGGTTCTAGAAGGGATGGTGATCCAAACCCTCCAGAAACAAAGCATACAATCCAGAAGGGAAAGAACTTGAAGAAGCAACGTGACTTTGGGAAAGCTATAGGAATGCAAAGTGGTGCATGAGAGAAGCAAGTAGCTCAAAATGCAAAATATGTCTCATGCACATATACAAATGCAAGAAGTATGGGGAATAAACATGATGAGCTGGAAGCTGAAGCCTGTGAAAAGAACTATAATCTGAATGGCATCCCAGAGACTGATTTGGGACAGCTGTTATGACTGAAATGTCAACATGAGTGTTACACTCTGTTGCAGAAAGAATTGAGAGAAAAGGTGGTAGAAGATGTGAAGGTGATGGGTAAGTTTTGAGGAAGGGATTACAATACAATAGAATTCCAGATCCTGAGATAGGGAAAGCATAAGGTCAGCAAAATTAGGAAGCTAGATTTCAAAAAGGTGATTTCATTCAACTGGAGGGGTTAATAGTCATGGTGCCATGGGAAGACAGACTGAAGGAAAAAGGTACCCAGGAGGGCTAGGAGCTTCTAAAGGGCACAGTATTGGAAGCCCAACAGAAAACTCTCCTGACTGATGAAAGCACAGGAAAAATTACAAGAGACCAATGTGGCTGCACAAGGAGCTTCTAGTTTCATAGTTGGTAGGGTCAGAAGGGACCTAAGCAGATCTTCTAGTCCAACCCCCTGCCATGGGCAGGAAAGGATGCTGGGGTCAAATGACCCCAGTTAGGTGGCTGTCTAGCCTCCGTTTGAAGACCCCCAGGGTAGGGGCAAGCACCACTTCCCTTGGAAGTTGGTTCCAGCTCCTAGCCACCCTGACAATGAAGTAGTGGCTCCTGATATCTAGCCTGAATCTACTCTCAGTCAACTTATGGCCGTTATTCCTTGTTACCCCCAGTAGTGCTCAGGGGAACAGGGACTTTCTCATTGCCTGCTGATCCCCCTTGGCAAATTTATAGGTGGCCATTCTAGGCATTCTAAAATGCCTCAAATGCAAAAGGAAAGCTTACAGGCAATGGAACAATGAGTAGGTCACCAAAGAATCATACCAGGAAAGAGCAAGAGCCAATAGCAGAGACAAAATCAGGAAGGCAAAGATAAAGAACAAGCTGCACCTGGCACAGGAAGTTAAGGACAAGAAGAGGTTCTATAGGTATGTTGGCCAGAAAACATGGGCCCAAGGAAGCTGTGGGCCCACTGTTAAGAAGCCAGAGAAGCTACAAAAAGGGTGGAGTTACTCAGCAGCTACTGTGAGCCTCAGTCCCCACAAAAATTAAGCTGCAGCCAGACACCTAATAAGGATTATTTGAATAAGAACGGGGACAAGCTGAGGGAGGACATAGCAAAAGGAATGGTCAGAGAGCTTTGGTTTGGTCTGAATGAAGTCAAGCTAGCAGGACCTGATAAGCTTCATCCCAGAATACTGAAGGAACTGGCAAAGGAGATCTCAGAGCCCTGGGCAATGGTCTTCATGAAGTCATTGGAGACAGGCCAGGTAGCAGAGGACTGGAAAAGGGCCAAGGTAGTGCCTCTCTTTAAAAAAGGCAAAAAGGAGAACCCAGGTGTGACAGAGCAGCTTCAGTGCTCCATCATTTTAAGGGCTGGAGGAGGCAGCCAGCAGGTGCCTGATTAGGGTGGCCATTTTAATGCCCATATCTCAAGGCTGAGGCAGTAGTTTGCTGCCAGCCAGCATGGGAGGAATATCACCCTGCTAAGCTACTACTCCAAGAACATCTTGGAGGTAAAGGAAGGGGCTATGGGGAAGAAGGAGGCCCCTGGTCCTGTGCATGACTGAAAACTGCACCCTGCTGGGGTAGGGAGGCTGGGTGAGACTGCCTGTGGTGGGGCAGTGCCATTTAAATGCCAGGACCACAAACTGCCCCACTGAAAGGTAGGTAGGGGTGCCTAAACTCCAGCCCCCCATCATTGAGTATGCACCCAATAGAGTGAGCAAGGAGTGGGGCAGGCATGCGTGCTGAAGCACCTGAGTCTTAAAGGGATGGAGGACCCTGGTGAGGTGGGCCAGGCGAGTTGGGAAGCAGCACCTGAGCCTGCAGGCATGGAGGAGCCCTGGCTCTAGAGAGAGCGCAGAGTTGTTAGGCTCAGGTATGCTTACAGGGAAGTGCCTGAGCCTGAGTAGAACGTTCAATGCCATGGCCCCAGAGTAGGAGCAGAGTGTTGGCCCAAGAAAGGGGTGGAGTGGCCCAGAGTTGAATAATCACCCAGTTCTGTGCCGATGGGGGTTACAGGAGAGGCCCAAAAGGCTGCACCAGAACTGGCCGGGGTGTGGAGAACAAAGCCTGATGGCCCTACGGAGTTGATCAAAGGAGCAGAGCAGTATGAATGTGGCCCTGGAGTGGGTGGAATGATGGAGACCCTGTGAGAGAGGGCAGAGAGCAAGAGGCCCCACTGAGAGGGGGACAGTGTGTATGGCCTACAAGGGCAGTGTGTGAGACCCAACTGTGTGCCCAGTTTGGCCCAGCCTTGAGCCAGACTTTTAACATACAGTGAGATATCTGCAAAGCATGGGACCTATGTAAGGGCATGTACAGCTGGGCACTCAAAGGGCAACCTCCCACCTAATTAACATCTTCATTAAATTACAACAAGACGTGGCAGGAAAGTGAGGTGGACGGTTTGCCCATAGACAGGAGGTAAGCCAGTGTGAGCATCAGGTCTTGGGAGCTTGCCCCTGTCACACCAGGGAACTACAGACCAATTAGCCTCATCTCAATACCTGGGAAGTTACTAGAGCACATCTTAAGGAACGCAATTTGTGAGCATCTGAAGGAGGGAAGGCTGATCACAAGCAGCCAGCTTTGATTTTTTTGAAAACAAATTATGTAAAATAAACTTTATATCCTTCTTTGACACAGTAACTAGTTGGGTGGATGAAGGGAATGGGTAGGTAAATGTATCTGGACTTCAGCAAAGCTTTTGACAAGGTCCAACATGACCTCCTCTTAAACAAATTGGGAAAATGTGGGCTGGACAAAACTACTGTCAGGTGGATAGGTCAATACCTGCAAGCAAAAGCTAATTATTAACAGGTCCATGTTAGAATGCAAGGAGGCTTTAAGTCAAGTTCCACAGGGGGTCTGTCCTAGACCTGGTGCTGTTCAACATGTTTATTAACTATTTGAGTGCTAGTATGGAAAGCTTCATGAGCAAGTTTGCAAACATGAAACTTAGAAGGACTGCAACACACTGGAGGATGTGAGCATAATTCAAAAAGATCTCAACAAATCAGAAAGCTGGGCTGGGGTTAACAGGATAAAGTTTAATGAAGACAAATGCAAGGTGCTACACCTCAGCAAGAATTATCAAAAACACAACTATAAAATGGGTGACACGTGGCTGGATGGCAGCATTACAGAAAAGGAATTGAGAGTGTTGGTATATCACAAACTCAATATGAGTCTGCAGTGTGCAGCCATACAAAAGGCAGATGTAGTTTTGAGCTCTATCAATAGAAGCATTAGGTACAAGACACAGGAAGTGAATGTGCCTCTCTGTATTTGGCTCTGGTTAGGCCTCCCCTGGAGTATTGTGTGCAGTTCTTGTCTCCACATTTTAGAAAGGACATGGAGAAGTCAGAGAGGGTCCAGAGGCAGGCAAGAAAGATGATCAAAGGCTTGGAAAGCAAGTTATATGAGGAGAGGATGACAGAGCTTAGCATCTACAGCTTGCAGTAAAGGCACTTAAGAGGGGACATGATAGCAATCTTCAAATACTTGAAGGACTACCATAAATGAAAGGGAACGCACCTTTTGTCTCTTGTGCAGAGAAGAGGATGCATATGAATGGCTTGAAGTTGCAACAAAGTGAGTTTAGATTGGTTATCAGGAAAAAAACCTCCTTCACCGTTACAACAGGGATCCAGTGGAATAGACTGTCTAGGGAAGTCATGGATTTTCCATCACTGGAGGAGTTCCAGTGGACAGGTTGAATAGCCACTGGTTGGGGATGATTGAAGCATAGCTATGTTCTACTATGGGTATTTTCCATGCTTCTGGGCTTTGATGGTTGCCTCCACTATCCTGTCCTGTCCCCACCTCTTTCTGATACATGTGTCAGAGTGTTTTTAAGCCTGCCTCAGAAACCTCGGGTGTTGGCTGCAACAAGGCTGGGGACTTTGTTCGGCATGGGCCAATGCTCCTGCTGGAACCAAAGCCAGAGGTTCCTGGCTAAAGGGTCTTGCCCCTCCGCTCTCTCCCACCCCACCTCCTAGTTACACTAATGTTGTATAGTAAAGAGGCAAAAGGTAACTGGCAAAAAACCACATATCTGGTCTCTGTGAAGGATTACAGTGAAATGATGTGCCTGAAACCCATTCCCGTAACTTTTTTTTTTTAATCTGAAACATTATATTAACCAATGTAAAGGACTATGTTGTGGTACAACATTTTTTCCCCCAAATTCCTTGTGTCTGATGTTATTGGCCTTGATGGACAAATGAAGTATGATAGCGTGAGATGCATTTGACAGAACATGTCTTTGGCCTGCATAAATTACTGTCAGGGAATTTTCAGGCAAATGCTGAAGTAAATTTGCAGTGACTAAAAATTGAGGTATAAATTATAGTATAATCACTGCTGCTGAACAATTTGATGACTAAAACAATTAACTGAATTTACCACTTAAGTAAGTCTCCCACATTTTCCCCACTTTTGTTTAACTCCTATTTTCAGACCCTTGGAGGGAGAGATTAAAGATGGGGTATTTGCCTTATTCTATTGCAAAAAATTCATATTTCTCCTTACAAACTTTCTGCCCTTTACCTCCCAGTGAGTCAGAGATGAAAATAACAGCTTGTATTCTAGCCTTCCTTCTCATTTTAGCTAATCAGCTGACATTTGGGAGAAGCTAGGCACCCAGTCTCCCACACAGATGTGCTAACAACATTCCAGTCATTCTCTGCTTTATCTTTCTTTTCTTTCAGACAAACTTATTGTACAGTCCTAGAATATTTTAAGGATGAGTGGGAGAATATCATGCACAGTATGAATTACTGGCTTTATGTACTGTTCCTGATGTCTGCAGTCACAAACTTAGTCACAGACTTTGCTGGAGAAGTTATCACAATCAGTTAGGTCTGATACTACATTCAACCAGGTTTATCTCAAACCATTTTCAACTGGTTTATGTGCACTGAATATCTGTCCTGTTACAGGTTTAAACCAGTTTCTGATCACTTAAACCAGTTTATGTGTAAGATCTATCTGTAGCCTCAGGGAAAAGTGAGAGGGCATGAACTATAAAGATTTAAAACAGCAAAAGCAAATAAAGACCCAGCATATATGACTTCAAAAATCACATGACTTTCATGGTAGTTTCAGTATTGTGATTGTGTGGACATTGTGTTCTTTGAATTACTGGTGAGGGGGGAGATGCATTTAAAATACTAAAAAATAAATAACAAAACTGAAGCTTCTTGAAGATGGGAAAAGTAGAGGGCCAGCAAAAGGTGGTGGTGTGATTTTCACAGGTAATAATACATGTCAGGTTCTCCCAGGCAGCCACAAAAGTGCAGGCAAGATAACAGTTGGCCAGACTACGGCTGGGAGGATGTTGTACCACCATGTCAGCTTGGTTGCTTAGGCCAGTGGTTCTCAACCTCATTGGACTTGAGACACCCCTCACTGGACTCAAGACTTCTAATTCTGTGAATTGAGTGACACCCAATTTCAGAAACTAGTTTATGTATTACTGTGCTTACCTCTTGGCAGAGTGGGTGGATAGAGAAAGTGGTAGACTGGCCAGGGGGGGACAAGTATCTGCTTATCTGGTCAGGGAGAGGGCCTTATCTATTTATCTTTTCAGACCTCATTTATCTCCTTACACCTTATATGACCCTTCAAAGGATATGGTAGCACCCCAGAGTGCCACAGCAGCCCTGGCTGAAAATCACCTTCTTAGACCAAATGAACTCATGTATAAAAGGTCTGCAAAGTTTGCCTTCATATCCTCAATCTGTCCATCTGCAAAACTAGGCAAATGCTATTAGGTTGAAAAGGTCATGTTATTTTTGGCACTCCTACACCAGGTTCTAGGTGGAGCCTAGGACTAGAGTGGATTACAAAAAGGTAAAAAAAAAAAAGCACTATTTCAATCTCAAAACCACACTTCCAGGACAAAATTTTCTATTCTGGCACATATAAAGGTAAGATGAAGTTGTCACACCAATTTAGAGCATGTTCTGTTGGAGGAGTCAAAATGAGATTGCAGTTAATACCAGATCTCACTGAGGTCTGCTCCCTTACAATGTCACATTTTCTTAGGGTATGTCCCCATTGTAGTCATCACTGTAACTGCAGTGTAGTGTAGACCTACCCAAGCTAACTTTAAACTAGCTCTCGGGTTACCTATACACATGCTTGAAGGTAGGAGGGATGGGAGGGCATTTTAATTAGAGCACTTCCCAGAGACCTGCTCTAATTTAAATGGCTCACTGTCACATGCATTAAGCCCCTGTGAGTTTCAAAATG
>NW_017728906.1:109444153-109496094 GCF_001723895.1 Crocodylus porosus | reverse complement strand
CACACACATTTCAAAGTGGCTGCAGGATGCTTTAACAAAAGCTCATTAGATGAGCTTCAGCTAAAACACCCCCACAGCCATTTTGAAACACTAGGGGGCTTAATATATGTGATGCTGAGCTGATGCTAGACTGTTCTAATTAGAACATGAATGAGCACATCTATAGGCAGCCTTGGACATGTATAGCAGTCTACCTGTGGCAACCAAGAGCTCTGTGTAGGCTGAAAACCCTGCCAAGGGAGCAGGTTAGCCTATGCTGAGCTGTAGGCTGCCATATCCACACTTCTACCAAATCTTAAGCTAGCTAGTTTAAAGCTAGCTTGTGTATAGCTGTATCGCACTGCAATCACATCAGTGACTGCAGAGCAGGTATCCTCCTAGAGGGTGAAGAAAGTTGCAAAAAGCAAATCATTTAGGAGGAAAAAACAGATACGTGTTAAGGTAATAGACTAGGACTCTTACGGTCTAGGCTGAATCTTGGCTCTTCCAGGAAAAAGATATTTGACCTTTATTTCCTCTACATGCAGATTTTTGTCATCTGTAAAATAGATATAATGTTCCCCTCTACTCCCCCCACCTTTTATGTATGGTTTGGGGAGGTATATGTCACCTAACACAGTGAGGCTAAGAATCTCAAGCACAGTGTGTATGGAATTTATAACTGGGAGGGGGAAAGAATTCAAAATCCAAATCACTCAACTTACAGGACAAGTAGGCTTCAGATTGAAATCCCCAGTTATGAATAAGCCTCATTGCTCTTACTTTCAGAACAAATCCAAAGGTAAAAGAGACATACTTCCCTGATGCTAATTTAGGCCCAGGTGCAGTTTTGTAAGAGCCTAAGATTTCAGCCTGTCAAACCGGATCAACTAAATGCACAAGATTTCTACCATTTTATGAGTAAAATGTAATGAGACAAGCTCATCTATGCTCCTACTATTGAACTTAATTCAAATCCTACAAATAATACAGGCTCAAAATCTGAGTAGTGATATAAATCAATTTGGATCCACATCTAAACAATACCTCCTTTATCTATCTCTGTCTGACTTTGTGTCAGTCCTGAAGAAGCTGCACATGGCCGTTCTATTAGAATCCAGTATCTGGAGTTCAGCACAGGAAGACAAAGGACAGCATGACTACATGCTTTTACAGAAGAAGTGGGTACTCCTCCCTTTCCTGAGTTGGAAAGTATTCAGAAAATCACTAATACTTGTTCTGTGGTAGATACACCATGCAAGCCCCACATTCTCCCTGGGTCAGGTTGCTTCCTTAGCATATTATATTTGGAATTTATTCTGTATGGGACTGAAACTTAAAAGCCAACAACAGTAAATCTGAACCCTTGTTTGCTTTTACTGCTACAGAAAACCTTATTATTGTTTTTAATCCAATTATAGTTTTTAATCCAAATCCTGTGTGATTGTCTTTCTTGGAATGAGATGTTTTAAGATGATACTTGTATGTGATACAACATAAGATTATTTTATCCTCCCCATTTCTGTGACCAAATGTGAAAAAGGAAAAATCCTTTGGGATTCTAGGGAGAAAGCCTGACAAAAAATAATAAGAGGATCTATGTCAGCAGAATCAGTTCATTCAATTCCACAAAGCCTCTATGTTAATTTTTAATTCCTTCCTGGCTCTATTTTCAATCATTTGGAAAAATGCACGCTTTCATATTAGAGAAAACACAGAAGTCAAAGGACCTGATCCATCACTTACAGAAGCAAGCAGTAAAACTCCCATTAACCCCTGTGATGGACCACTGAGAGGAAGAAAACTGAAAAGCACTAATGCTGAATGAGATAAGAACTGCCATTTACTGGGTCAGACCATAGGTCCATATTGCCCAGTAGCCTGTGTCACACAGTGGGTGCAAAGAGTGGATAGTGAAAGGGAGAGTGAACTGGGTATAACCATGGGTTTTTCCACTGTTCCTCTCTCACTTGCATCCTCCAGCATTTAAGATCTAGGAAGTTCTGATTCAGAGACTGGACCCCTAACTCCCATGTTCAATAGCTACTACCCCTTTTGTTCAATTGCCCCTTTTGTCCAAAAATGTGTCCAATCTCTTTTTGAATCTGGCTAAATTGTGAACTTCCACAACAACTGGTGGCAATGAGTTCCATATTTTAATTACATACCTAGTGAAAAAAGAACTTATTTTTGTTACTTTTAAATTTACTGGCTGCTAGTTTCATTTTGTGACCTCTATAGTTCTTGCATTGTGAGTAGTAACTACTAACTAGCAGTGGATGAAAAGTGAAGTGTGGCTTTGCATGCTTGTGTGGCTGAATGCTTGGCTCTGCTTACCGAAAGAACCAATATAGCTTAGAGAGAGTTTCTGCAAATACCAGTATAGCTTTTTATTCCTCAGGGCCACCCTGACTTGTAGTGAATCCTCTATTAGTGGCAAGGTACAACTATCCTTAGACCAAAGGGCTTATATCAGTCTTTGACCATTGCTACCATATGATTTCACAAATTTGAACTGGGACTCAAAGACTGTCCTATTTCTAGCTGATTGGAAATGGCACCAGTTCTAATCAGTTGGAAGCTATTCTGCTTTTATCCCACCATGCTGATTTGACATCTATCTGACTCTCTTGGTTTCCCACTACTCTTTCCTTCTTCAGCATCCTTGAGTGCTCCCTGCTTTCTGGTACCTGAATAATATTCCTCTCCTCTTCCAGCTGCTCCCTGGAATCCCTGCTTCAATTACCTTACACTCAGTTACCTTCCAGTAGCCTTCCTTGTGCTCCCAGGGATACCAGCTTTCCCTACTGACCCCCCTTACTGACAACCCTTTAATTAACTGGCAAATAAACCTCCCAGTCCTAAATTAACTCATTTTGCTTTCATTACAAAAAGAAAGCTGATACCACCTGATTAGCCCACATAGCTTTACTTAAGATATTCAGTATGCTCTCTCTGGTGTGATATCATTGGAGTATTTAGAAAACATGCCTGTTCCAGCTAAGAGCAGAGTCATTTTCAAGTTTGAACAAATTCCTCTCACACAGCACTGACATCCACTTCTGCTCCTAAACCCCTAACAAAAGCATACCCCCAAAGTTTTGACCCCAAAAAGGAGGGATTTTAGAAGCTCCTTCAAACCCACCTGAGTTCCCAATTGTCATTGCATTGAGGATGCCTCAAGTAACAGTGGTATGCAGCAGTTTAAAACCCTAAGAAAAGTGATAAATAAAAACACCCCATGAAATGACACCCACTTACCTTCTCCAGTATTAAGACAACCTAGCTCTGCCACCTTCTTTTATGTCATTTTGGTGCCTTGAATACAGGCCCCCTGGATTTTTCTTTCAAAGTCTGCTTGCCTTTCTGAAGCTGGCCACCATTCTTGGAGAACTAGCCCACAGGCTTTGCTGGGTGTTAGAGGCAGAGAGGTTCAAAAAGCCTCATTTAAAAAATTAAAAATTAAAAGCCTAATCCAAAAGCTTTGAATATGCCCTGAGACCTTTTAGCCATTTTATATCAGGTGCAATTAAGAGAGAATAAGTAGAAGAAATTAATGGAGGGAGCTATGTCAGATCTGAGCTCTGGATCTATTGCATACAATTTTCAGAGTTAGTTGGATAAATCTGATCTAGAAGCCAAATATGTGAGCTTAAAAAGTATGCCTCAGTCTGCAACCAAACATGTAAATGTAGCTCATACAGACATACCCAATGTAGCATCAAACAAATAAGCCTGGGTAACTGATATCCATTCATGTCTACACTGCTTTTAGCAGGAGTCTTGTATGGGGATTGGTAGAGAATATTGCTGCAGCTACACTTCTGTCTATACCTAACCTACCCAGTTGAAAGTTGCCTTGGGTATGTCTAGGGCTAGGGGCAGAAGTTACACATAAACTGGTTTAAGTGAACAGAAACTGGTTTATATCTGTAACAGAACAGAAGCTCAGTGCATATAAACCAGTTTCAAAATGGCTGAAACTGGTTTAAGATAAACCTGGTTGAATGTAGTATCAGACTTAACTGATTTGGGTCAAACAGGTTTATGAAACTTCTGTCCCAAACCCTTTCCTGGTTCAAGTTAAATCAGAGTCCCCCAGCATCCCAGCATGCTTTGCAGCCTTGAGCTTTTTGGCTGTCTGTACCTAACCAATAAGGAACCATTGCACCACCAATATCACTGAACATAAGCTTTGTAAGCCTGACAGACAAGAATTACTTTATTGATAATTGTTTGCACTAAATATTATTTTGCCCTAGATTTCTTAGAATGATGAAGTGTTATTCTCGAAGTATCAGTACTTAACTGCAAAGTCTTGATGTGGAAAATCCCTAACACTTTATCTTTAAGATTCCAGTGTGCTTCCGGTGCTGTTTTTGTACTTATCTGCAATAAAAAGCGGATTCCTCTGAGTGCTTTGGATTTGGCTGAATGAGATTTACATCCAGCTTCTTAATACTGTTTCCTGGTATTATTGGAAAAATAAAAGCTTTTTCAAGTCCTTTCAGATTCCCATTTCAGAGTCCTGACTTCTTGGGTTTTTTTACAAGAACTTCCATTTTACAAAAGCAGCCCGTGACTGCTATAGACATGCACAGTCTAATTTGTTCTTGGGGCATGGGTTGGCAAGTTAAGCATAAGAACTTCAATGGTTGAAATTCCATTGCAAGCTGTAGATTTAACCCATGATGTATTATCATTTGCAAGACTTCCCCACAGAAGTTCTTACTTTAAATCATGACTGTAGTCTTTATTTTCTCTTTAGATTTCTTCCCAGTCTGCTGTTTGCTAAAGAAAGTCTTAGTCCTATACCATTCTACTCCAGTACAGGAACCACCTTCAATTACGCTGATAATGATAAGTAATAATTTGGGATTTGGAGCTGAGGCAACCCCCCAGATTTCATAATGGGTCAAGAAGGTGCTCTCAGAGATGGTAATTCTTTTGCAGATATAGGCAAATAGAGATTGTTTAGTAAATGGGCTCTTGGGTGAGTCAGCAAATTAGTAATGAGGTATAATATTTTCTTGCTGCATCACAAGTTCAAATCTGTTATAACTGAAAGTTGTGACCAGATCATCAACATTTTGGAGCTTTATCTCAGATGACTTTGATGGCCTAAATCATTACCAGCATTGCTGAGAGCTCCATTTGTAGCTGGATAAAAAAGAGGCTGTATTCTTGGAAAAGCTCTAGAGATGGATCTACTGTTGTCGCAATCTAGGTAGTATGTCAGGTGAGGGTTCAGATACAAAAATAAAATGTCAAAGAGATGCTTGCTATGCCACTGCTCCCCCTGCAATAACTGCTCTGCAAATACGCAGAAAATTTTGGTCATCAGAGGGGACTGTCTACCGCAAGCACTGGACCATACTCATAAAGCTGGGTAGTGGATACAACTGTAGCACAAGTATTTGTCAAGCCCCAGATGTTTGTAATATGTCTGGATCTCTCATCATTAAAAAGGAAAGCTTAGTCATACAGATCTGTAAATCATTTTCTTTAGAACTAAATAGTTGGCTTCCTATTTTCCTTTAAAATGCTAATTGAATTAGATTCTAATTTAATTTGATTTAATGTAGATTTTTTTTTAAAAAAGCTCATCTGACTTATGAGTTGATCTTAAGCTGTGGTATGTGTGCCATGAGTGGCACACTCTGCTGCCATATGCGACACACAAGACACACATGCTCAGTTAAAGGGAGCGCCAGAATGAATTCAGGGGGAGCTCCAAGACACTGGCCAGTGGCAAAGGGGTTGAGGCAGGACATTTTGCAAAAGAAAATGTCAGATCAGATTCAGCCAAATCCAAATCCAAGGTTAACCCTTCCCTGGGGTTGCAGCTACCTGCGAATATAGGGCTTTGGATCCACACTTGCCATATAAAACTACGGCAGTTGTGGTGTCAGGGAAAAGTTAACTTGGCTTGACTGTGACACTTCTCTCACAGGAGTGTCCTGCCCCTGTTCCACTCTGTAGCCAAAGGCATGAGCCCCCTGTCTCACACTTGGCTGTCCTAGGCCAACTGGCCTAACCAACTGTCTGAAGCCCATGAGAGTCTGGGTTACTCAAACTCTTGATCTGAATTTATCACTTCTGGCCCTTCTCTGCTTTTCAGTTTCTGCCACTTTCACACGTGGTGAGTAGTAATAAGGACTATGAGATTAAAAGGGCTAATAGTGATGTTTTACTTGCCATGATTAAAGGCTGGAAGTTTTTCTTGTCAAAACACATGAATTTTCTTTCCAGATGCCAGCAAAAAATTCCCCTCATTTCATTTGAAAATACAAAGGGGAGAGAAGCTTGCTTGAGAATGTCACCCATCTCATTTGCTTTATTTCACAAATTACTTGAGCACCTCTTTGTGCTTTAACCCAGAGATTTCCTAGTTTTTCTTGATTAGAAAAGCGGTCATCTCTCCTTCTATCCAGAAACACGAATTGCAGTAAGGGAGATATTGGAAGAATTTTGAATTGTTTCAAGTTGCAAAGTCACAGAAAATAAAAGAAAGTACTTCTTGGGCAGGACTCCTGATGAAATTCTTAGAACTCATACCCGCTGAGAAAGCATCAATAACCCTAACATTTCACAGCCCCCCTTTTTAGAACCGCAGCCTTAACATTTTGTAGGGAAATAAAGCTTTGGTTAACCTTGGCACCAGCAGACCTCATTAAAATAACAGCCTGTCAGTTTCAAGTTTAAAATAACAGGGTTGTCAGTTTTATATGCAGTGGAACAATCTGCAATTTTATTCTCTGTGAAATAATTTGTATGAAGCATATGGTTCTAAGAGAAACAAAAAGACTGACCAATAGTGCCATCTTGAGGCTATGTTACTCCAAGGCATTTCATCACCATAGGGCCTCCTGCATACTCGCATGCAGACAGCTGTGACAACATGCAGTCTGCCAGCCTATGATTTATAATCCTTTTAGACCCTACTTGGCATACAGTTACATTTCTAAAAGACTTAAAATAACCTACAATTAAGCATATAATTTAGTAACCACTTGGCTTTTCATTGTATTTCATTAGGAAACCGGGGCTTATGTAACGCGTGAAAAACCTAAATGTGGAACATGTAAAGTTAGTTTTGTTCATGGTAATCTGTTTCTCAAACTACATCCTTGCTCCTCTCTCTGAACCTCACCTTGTTTGGCTTTTATATAATCTCCTATTCTTCTGGAGCTGATCTTTCATCAGTCCTACCATTACAAGTTAAACATTAGGTACAGTCAGCCCCTATCACGGTCACAGCAAAATACAGATGTTTCCTCCATTTAATTTAATCACGAGTTCATTTTTAACAGTTCTTTAAGTACCCCAGATTCTCAGAAATGTAATAAGAAGGTAAAACAAGCTGTACCATTTATCGTAACTTTAAACTGATATCAATTCAAAGTTTAGAAGTTGCCAGGTAGTTACTAAGGAAGGTGATGATTCTGAACATGGGAGCATCGTCAAGAAAGATGTGATGTTTGAAATGCAACAGAAATAAAAAATTTTAATTGAGAGTTGTCTCATTCAGCTATAGTTGTTGACAGGCTACACAGGGTGACAGTCATGTATATTATAAGATCACTAGTTTATTTCAGACAAGCTAATAGAAATTAAACAAAAGAAAAATACAATATATACCCTTTATTATGCAACTGTGTAACTAAGGAACAGTTGTCGATAAATATATTGAGTGTCAATCTACTATTAAGCTTTGACATGCTAGTCTCATATTAAATGCAACATCAAAATCTTAACACATAAGCATAATATACATTTAGCTAGACTCTACATGCGATAAGAATGCTGAATATGTTGCTATAAAGAAAATTGCAGGCCATTACTCTTAAAATGCTTTCAGATTAAATCTCTAATGAACATAAATATAGATCGATGTATGACACTCATAGACATTTTTCTGCCTGCCTGCCTGACATAACATAAATTAAATCATAATGATCTGTGCATTTATCTACCTTCCTTTTAATGACGTGGGGGCTGCACTTTACTATACCACACACAACTTAGGTAGTCAGCCCTCATAGCCATAAATCTGTTCTCCAACTGCCCATTATTACAGCATCACCACATAATTTTAAATAAATTTTGCAAATATAATGCCTGTGAATGCCAGAGTAAGGGAATGGGAGTGTCTGAGAGGAAGTGAGTGCCAGTCTGACTAAGATACTGTAGGAAACTGTCTGATCTTTCACCTAGAAATAATATGGTCCCAACTCTAAGGTGGAATTAGTGGTAGCAGTTAAATGTTGCATGTAATGGCTTTACATGGTCCATGTAAGTCACACAAATTCAGCTTTTTTGGTGGTAACCTGCTGGCTTTCTCCTACACCCTCCTCTTCATTGGTTTTCAGGCTATTTCAGGCCCTTCTACCTACTCAGCATGTAAATGACATTTGTTCTACACACCTCATGAATGCCAAGAGCCAGATCCACAGCTGATGTATACTGGCATTGCCTCAAATAATTGTAAATTCCTGCTACAGCTTACCACTCATGCCCACTTAACACATGTACTGAACATTTGCACCATAATAAGCTTTAGTGAAGAATGGTGTCCAGAAAACTTCATGAGAGTTGCAGCTCCTCACACTGCAACTTTTTGTGACCAGAAGGAACTGCCTGTCTCTGGGGAGTTAAGACATTCTCCAGTCTGGTATTTTTCCCTAAGATTCTTCTGAATATTGCATGGGGAAAGAGATCTACAGAGAAACATATTTAGCTTCCAACTTAAATTGAAAACAGCAAATTCTCCAAAATCTGCAGAGTAACCATAAAAACACAGCACAAAAATCTAAGACAGCTAAGACTGATAGAAACATTTCTCCTAAAAATACTTACCAAGCCATATAATGTTATTACCTGTATGACGTTGGATAGATTATTACCCAGAGGAAACAGCGCATAGACGACTGGTCAATTCCTGATTGACTACACAATTTCCAAATAGGTTTGGTACATTTCTCAGGTCGTCCAACTTCTGAGAGGCTGGGGTCCACGTGCCAGGCAGGCCACAGGCCTCCCTGGCCACCACCTATTGGACAGGCTCCCCTAGGCTACTCTGTGCTGCCTCCAAAAGAAGGGGGCCAAGAAGTAGGAGTAGGAGCCCAGAAATCACAGCAGCAGCTAGAGCAATTTGGAGGAGCAGTGCCTGTATGGAAACCTCTGGGCCATGAGTTGGACAAAACTGTTCTATAGTAATGAAATTTTAGAATTTTATTTTAGGCCCTTATTATGTTTCCACTGCCTTTTGCAAAAAGAATGAAAAAATCAAAACAATAGCATTGTACACATAGGTATAACTGGACAATTGAGCACCTTGGGTGGTAGCTGCATATGCAGCATAGCAGCAGCAATCCAGTCAGCACAAATACTGCTCTCTTTTGGCTAGGGACAGAAGTTACACTGGTTTAACTGATCATAAACTGGTTTAGATCTGTAACAGAATAGAAGTTCAGTACACATAAACAAAATGGATGAAACTGGTTTAAGATAAACCCGACTGAATGTAGTAGCTGACTTAACTGATTTAGGTCAAACCGGTTTACAAAACTTCTGTTGAAACCCCTTCCTGGTTCAAGTTAAATCACAGTCCCCCAGCATCCCAGCATTTTGCAGTCCTGGGCTAGGCTGCGCTGTCTGCTCCCTAGCTAGAGCAGTGAGGGCTGGCTCACTGGTCTCACTGGCTGGCTCACAGGCAAACCCCAGCTGGGGTCTAAGGCCAGGGAGGGGGTTAAATTTCCCTTCCCCTGAGTATGGGGGTGCCCTGCCCTGCTTAGTGCTGGCTGTGACTGTGGACTACAAATCTCAGAGGCACCTGCAAGCAGGAAGAGGGAGTGATGAGCAACCCTGCAGAGTCCTGCTGCCCTGATTCTGGACTGCAAATCCCAGAGACCTCAGGGACAGCAGGAAGAGGAAGAGAACACACAGCCCATGCCAGCTATGTGCCAGAGAGCTGTGCTGTAGTGCTCCCTGGCTTCTGCCTTCAGCTACTGCAGGCATGTATGTGGCTGCATGTCCTAGATCAAAAGTGAATGTCTGTTCATTTGCTTATTGGTTCAATATGTGCAGTTTAGAATAACCTGCAAAGACTGAGTCCATTCAGCCTTGGACTTTTTGACTGCCTTTGCAATCCCTACCTCCAGGTTGGCACCCAGGGCTAGTGCCCCATTCCTCCTCCCCTTCCTCTCCCCTTTCCTCCACCCTGTATCCTGTTATGCTTCTAGGCTCTTTGAAGCTCAATTTACACTCTGAGCTTCAAAGAGTCTAAAAATAAGGTTAAAATATGCCTAACTGCTCTACTGCTTAACTACATCAGGATGGAAATATCTTTCCATAGACCACACAGAAAACCTGTGGGAGAATTTTAAAATAATCTCAGAGTCTACAGAGTCTTCCTCTGAGCTCCAGTCTGGTACCTTTCTCTGGAAAAGCCCTTTTCCCATCTTTGCATAGCTAAGTTAAGGATCAAACATTTAACAGCTCTTACTGAAAGAGTAACTTATTCAAAATGAGTTTGGCACCTCTCTCAGCTTGTCCAACTTCTGAAAAGCCAGGGACCTGCATTCTGTTAAATGCAGAGGCAGGCCAGATTAACTACATGTACAATTTTCACATGCATCACCATATAAGCACTAAAGGAAGAGAAAGGTAATTCTTTATAAGAAGCAATTTGTCAGTCCCTTTATTTCAGAGATATTTGTTGTATTTCAGAACAAACCCAGGTACTTTCCAAACAATGTTTAGAGGCCTTGTTCAAAACAGAATACATTTGGCAAGTAGGTAGATAGAGATAGAAGTTAACTCCACCCAAAGAGAGATGAATGCCATTTATGATAAAACCCTTCTAGAAAGAGTGGAAAAGAGCTATCTATATGCAATATCTGAATGGCACAGACCTTTTGTTCAAATGTTTTCATAAAAGACTAACTGAGTGTGGTGGGCTCACTCCTTTTGCCTGGCAAGCCTGGCTTGGAGAAAGACACTTCGGATTGGTGGAACATTTCCACCAATCAGGTAACAGCTGGGAGGGGCTTGCCTTGCCCCTGCTCGGAGTGGGGGGATGTGAAGAGCCCCTGGACCTGATTGAAGACTGCACTTTGCAGGTCCAGGAGACTTCAGGGATGGGGCCTCTGATGTAAATAAAAGCTCAGCATGCTCAGTATGCTGGGTCAGATTCAGAAAGGGACAGCAAAGAGAGAGGAGCTCCAGAGAAAACCATCATCTGGACCTTGTCTGAGCCTTGATGGTGCGTGGATCAGCACGCAGAGAGCCGGCACTGGGAGCAGCTTGAGGCTTCTCAGGCCCCACACAATGCTCAGGTCAGCACATGGAAAGCCCACCCTGAGAGCAGCTCGAGGCTGCTCAAGTTATCCTTGGCTCTAGGCCAGATAGCCAGAGCCCTGCAGTGTGGCTCAGCATTAAACTAAAAGCGCCCCAATGCCCAGAGCAGGGTCTGGGAAGGGGAAAGACCCCTGGCATGAGGCTGGGGAACTGGAGCCAGTGAGGGCTTAGCTCCTGTAGGAGCTCCCTGGGTACCCAATGTGGGGCCCGGGGCCCAGAGGGAAGAACCCTCAACTCAAGGTCAACGGCTCCAGGAGGCCTGAGATAGTGTGGGGACCCACAGGCCAGACTGACAGCCCCCAGAGGAAGGACCATGATTTACCAGGAACCAAGTGGTTGAAACCCAGAAAGAGTGTGTCTAATATCTAATAGTATAGTTATGTTTCCTATTCGGTATCTATTGATATTGTTGGTGTTATAAATGGTTGGGTTTATTAATTCTGTATAATGGGCTCTGTAAGGATGTCTTTTTTAGCTAACCTACTTGTGGTATAATCTTGCTGGATTGACTGTCCTGGGATCCACTCCTCTTCTGGGCCTGAAGCACAGGTACTTACCCGAATGCCCTCCCTAAGGCGACTTCCTCCAGCTAACAGACCTTTATATGTATATTTGTATCTCTATATGGAATTATAGCTATCTTAAAGAGTTTTATATATATATGTTGGTAACTCAATAAATTGTATATAGTTAAGAACTTTGGGCTTGGGCTAGCTCTGTAGAGGAAAGAGGGATCCGCTTGAAATTCTGGCATCCATCTCATAGCACCCACCCCTGCCTACCCATCCCACTGACAATAGGGCACACCATTGGGTGTACCCAAGTTACATAAGTTTGAAAGTTAATCTTAAATTCAGATAAAAAGCTTAGAGAATAATAAAAACTAAGAAATCATTTACAAGGCTACAGCTCACTAGAAGAGATACAGTAGTATGACTTCACCAAGTGAGATGTGTTACCTGAATCCCCGGTGGCTTTTACCTCATTTTAGGGAAACTGTACATCTGATATTCAAAAAATATATTGTAAACAATACACAATCGTGGAGAATAATGAGAAACTCTCAGCTGATATGTTTGAAGTGATCTAATAAAAAGCCACTAGAAACCAAAGGAAAAAGCTTTGAATTCTATGCAATAATGACCTCTACTTATAGGTTGTATCTTTAAAACTACTTTACTTACATTAAAAAAAAAAATCACTGACCCATTCATCCATCATCTTTGTCTATGAGCTATCATAAATGTCACTATATATTTGAAAAAACAAAGTCAGGGTCTACTTCAAGAGAGGAGATAAGAATGGTTAGATAAGAATGTTAATACAACCAAGCTTCCAAAGGATTAGTAACAAGAACTGAAACAAACCATTTTTTTTTAAAAAAGGAAAAATTGTATATCCTGAGTCCATGCTTGTTACTCAAAAATTTTTCAGTAACAGACTGAAGCAAGATGTAGGAGGACACAGCTAGCACATGAAAATATTTGTTACCACACTTCCCATAATTCAAGCATGTATTTTTAAAATACACCCTTGGATTCATCTTAGTTTTAAGAAATTACAGTTAGAGAAAACATAATATTTGTCATTCTGCAGTGACTGCAGACCTACAGCATGACCTTTTATGCGTAGTTGAATAATATTACACTTGCTAATGACCACAGTTTCCTGCAGTGATGAATGCTACTACAGATGCCTGGTGTAGTAAAGGCTGAATTGTTCTGGTACCAGGGAGTCACTGGTTCAGCCAGTGTTTCTTGCTTCCTTTTCTTTTATTTCTTTGTTTCTTTCTTCTTTGTTATAAAAAAGGAAAAGAGTTCTAGTACTGAGTTTTGATTCTAACTCAGACTGTGGCCTATTCTGCACAACAAAGTTCCAAGAGATAGTTACTCACTTGTGACTCAATAAAATGTTGTCGTCCCAAATTACCACCAATATTTCTAATATAGACAATCAGAATCTCTGTGTAAAGAGTCAGATTGAGAACCATTTTCACATACTGATGAAGTCACCTCTCCTGGGACAGAAATTTCATAAACTCATTTGACCCAAATCAATTAAGTCTGCAACCAGGTTTTTCTTACACCACTTTCACCCATTTTGAAACTGGCTTGTATGCACTGAGCTTCTGTTCTGATACAGATTTAAACCAGTTTCTGATCAGTTTAACCAGTTTATGTGTAACTTCTGTCCCTAGCCTAAGTGTTCAGAATTGATGCCAGTAGCCTTACTTATGTAAATAGTTTATCAAAAATAACTTAGAAAGTTTACAATCTGGCCCTAAATAAATAGTTAAGCAGACATAGGCATTATGAGAAAAAGTCTGTCTTAGCTCCTTTCTAAAAGCTCACTGGAATGCATCATCCTTTCTACTACCTTTTATGCTCCCAAACCCTCACCTCCCCATTCCAAACCAGGCAGATTCTCTCCATACCTCTTGAATTTAACACCTCTGTATGTGAACACCTGGCCTTAACAGAGCTGCCTGACTTGGTTGCTGAGTCATTAGTAAATCCCAGTATCTTTCTATCCCAGGGGAAATAGGAGTAGGAGGAATCCCTGTTCATATAAATCTCTAACAGATGGCTCCTAGGGACCCAAAAGATCCAGCAAGGACCAGAAGGAACCAATATAATATTTTGTAGTGATATAACCTTCTTACAAGGTTGCTGAAGGTTTGTCCAGTGCTGATAAACTGGGTGCAGTTTTCTTGCTTGAGGGGGCTTCCCTGTTAAGACCTAAAAGGCTTGCACATGATGCTATGATACTAAAAATTAATTAGCTAGGATTGTTGGGGAGAGGGGAAATAGGGAATTTCATATTTCTATCATAGCAGGAAACAAGTCACACAGGAATATACTGCTCTACTAATTTAGTATCTTGGTTGCTGAGTTCCTGTTGAAAATGCATACAAGTGCTTCAGATGCAATATGCTCCAAGGTTTCCATCTCCTGCAGTATAAAATGACATTCCACAGTTTAAGTACTTCAGAGCTGTGAGGCCCATTTTTTTTAAGTGGTATATACTATCTTTAGAACAAAAAAAAAAGAGATGAATAGACAAGTGCAACATCATACTTTAACCACCCAAATAAGTTCCAGTCTTAAAACTAAATAGACCAATGGATACATTTTATTTCTTGTTTTTAAAAGGCTAAACTCAGAGATTTCCTTTGAAAGCTATTCAGTAAGCTCCCTAAAGTCCTAAAGCCATTTTATTTCATATGAAACATACTGCAGTTACTCAAATATAAGATGAATCCCCAATAATTAGATTCTATATATGGAAAAATTATACTTTTGTTATATTTTTCCATGTATAGAATCTAAGTATTGGAGGTTTGCCTTGAATTTGTCTCCGTCCCACTACTATTGCCAGGAAAATAAATCTGGGTGGTCTGGTGGCCCCTTTACACTTTTATCCCCATGCTGGCTGGGGGGAAAAAAACCTTGTCTTGTTTTCAAGTAAATGGTATCTGTTTCTATAAGAAAAGCTTTCACAGGACTGGTGACATCATTCATTTTATATATCCTACCCTTTGTTATGTTTTTTACTAATTCTTTGTAGATTTTTTTATCTTAGTAAGCCAAACTGAAAAAAAAACTTTAATCTGACTCTTTGGCCTCAAATATTGCCGAAAGTTCATTTGCTATGATCTTTGCCTTTGGGGGCATACTCCTGGTCTTAAAGGGTCTCATATCTGTTCTTGTTCTGTTCCATCATTTCTTAAGGTTGAAGTCTACCTATAGTCTGTAGCTACAAATATCAGCCTAGGTCTGGCTATGTATGTGGATATGATCTCTGTGTTTGCATATCTAAACTCTTTTCACAAAGAACCAAATTATTGCATTTCTTTCAGCCTTTGGGTATTATGCATCAGTTCATCACTAGTGCATCAGCTATTAGGGGCTGTGCATGTATAAATCAATCTAATATTTATTTAGAACAGGACCAAATAGATCTGTAAGGCGTTTTTCTCTGATGAGACACTATATAATGGAATTGACATTTACCAGGCTACCATGCATATTGATGCCGAAGAGGATGTATATTTAGAACCCTTCAATCAAAAGGGAAAGAGGAAAGAACAAAATGTTTCCTTTCTATTACCTTTGATTTTTTATTTGATAACATCTTGGAGGAGGAAGAGTGAGATAAAGGTGCCTCAGATTATGCTCACTAAACCCAACTGTGCTGTGCCTTTTTCACATACATAAGAATTCAGCATTAAGCACCATTGACCCTTTAACCTCTCCCGTCATCTTATGTATAATTAAACACTCTTTTCTTAAAAATTACAGTGAAAATGGCTGGCCTCTTTAACCAAGGGGCCCTCTTTTTTCCTTTTAATTAGGTAACAGACATTAAAGAAAAACTGAAGCTTTCCAAAAAGTTCTGGTCAACTTTGCCATACACCATCTGCAAAGATGAGAGAGTAACAGCTGGCTCATCAAATGAAGAGGACTGCTGGAATGGGCATACCAAAGCGAGGTGAGAAGGACTGCTCCCCTCATACTGTTCCACTCAGCAGCATCATGATGGGGGAGTAACTGTGGCACCAGCCCTGAAGAGGGCACAAAAATAACAGTAGCTGCTGCCACTGACACTTAACTGACCCATGTAGGGTTACTGCCAAGGGCACTCAAACACCTAGTTACAGCTCTCATTCCACTTCAGGCCTTGAAACAGTTGGCTGTTTCTATGTTTCAGGCTTACTTACAAAACCATTTAGAAAAGTGTAATGGGAAAAGGAAGAAGCAATTAATTGTCCCAGCATAGCTAGAAGCTGGAAGTACCTATTTTCCAGATGCCATTAAATCTAGAGCATAAGCCATTTTGAATTTGCATGGCCTGTTAGGATTTGAACATGGAGACTGCTTACCGGTTTGATTCCAGGTGGATAATTTACTCTGCTATCTCAAAGAGTACTTTAGCTCTGTACGGTGTTCCTGTATAGTGGCTGATGGATTGTGAAGCAATTTACTCTTGGGATCTCCTACTGGGATAAAGCAGAAATTGGAATTTCAGCTCTTTTTACTATTGACTGGCAATCCTTCGGGTTATTTGTTGAGTAAAACTGCAAAAGAAGTATAAAATAAATGAAACATGCATAGTCATCTCACTTGGAAGGCCTGACCTTATGTCCTGTCATCCCAGAAACCATGAGCATCTCCTTCTCTTTTTCAGCAAATTTTCTCTAACTTTCACATTTGAAGCCAGCTTGGATCAGGTTTTGATGGGGCTGTTACAGGCAGATTTGGTAAGTGTGGCAGGAGTTCTGCAGATGTACTGAGCAACTGAAAGAGGGGTCCAGGTTTCATTGTTAAAATAATGGTCAATGGATTGGTCAGCTTACAGTTTGGTTCAGTAACAGCTGTGAGTACTACTGGCATGAGGTAAGTTACAGGCTCAGCATGCCCCATAAAGGCTTTTTCTTACTTGCTGTGATGCAGTTTCAGGTTCTCAGTGCTTGGAAACAGCTAGTAAGTGAAAATTAGAGCAAACCTGCCAAATGTGGAATGCACAAAATTGGCCGCTATTTATCTTAAAAACAAACATGAAGAAACACAAATAACAAAGCGTAAGTCCCTATAAGCCAACTTCCTTACTGTTCAAGGCACTGCACAAAAGACCTACCTCGCTTCCCAATGTCTTAAAACCCCAGGCACTGAATTATCAACAGAGTTCACTTCACAGGTCAGTATAGATTTATGTATAGATTTTTGGTGGTCCATGGACCCCTAAAGAAGCAGCCTGAGAAGCACTATAATAAATCTATCCAAAGGAATAAGTATTATTCCCTGTCAGTCAGTGCACAGGCACTTGGGCCCATTACCTAAGTATCCTATGACATATGAGATAGGCAGCTAACAGAACAAATCAGGAACATTTTTATACTACTACGTCCATCTTAAAGTAATCGTCCAACAAGTAATACCAAAAAGAGTTCTGCTATCATAGCTATACTTGTAGCGATATTTTGTAAATGATGGCCCCAAGCAGGTGTGTTCTGCTGGTTAAACTGACAGACCTCACAGCTGGCTAATGTGTGCTGCATCATGGAGCCCACGTTAATAAGGGATACATGCTGATCCTTTTCAAAAGAACAACAATACAACCCTGTTAAAATCCCTCTTGGTTTCCCTAAATAATTCTAGCTCTTGTACCATCTGCACAGCTGATGTCTGTCAGCTGCCTTTAGTCCCAGCATCTCTGCAGTTAAGGGCCTCATGTTGTCTTAAGTTTTAAGAAGTAGCATATGTCTATCTAAGCCCAAATAGCTTTTCTTCTTCTGAGTTTCAAAGGAGTGATTCTCTTGCAGTCTTCCTTTGGCAGTGTTTATATCATAGGAAGCCTGATTATTTTCACGGTGCCTTCTCGGCTGAATGCTGTGGGAAATTTGAGAAAATCTGTCCTGTCATAATTGCTATCTGCTCCATCCTTGGTCAATTTAATGCTGTATTTTGTTGGATGCAGCACCGTAACTGGCAATGTCTCCTAATAATACAGCATCAGTAGGAACAATTAAACTTCTTTTGTCCAGTTTATATTTCATATATATTCACAAAGGAAATTTATAGTCACACTGAATAATGTAATGCAGTAATTGCTTCAGGTAGAGAAAGCAGTCATACATCTGAGATACAGCACTGTTATTTTGGTCTGTACCTGCAACAAAACAAAAACTATTACTCCAAATATCATTGAAAATGTGCTTAACAGTGAATATGAAATTGGCTGTTGACTAGGTGCAAGGCTATTCTTCATTACTGTAGCATAAAGAGAAAAGCATGTATTCCAATGCATATTCAGAGTAAAGTACTGGACAGCATAAATAAGTGTGGCAGAATCTGGCATTTTAGTTAATTAAAGTCTTGTTTCCTTACTGCCTGTGTTCTGCCCTGCAACCTCTACTCATCTTAGGCCTTTTTTAACCTTGTGGTAAATTTAGGCATGCATTTTGAATTCCAGAAAGAATCACAGAAGGTAGAGATAGAAAAGACTAGTCGGGTCATCTAACTCATTCCCTAGACAGTAAGCACTGAAATACAACAAAAGAGAAAATGTTTTTTTTTTTTAAAAAGAGTTTTCTGTGGTGCTAGTGGAGGAAGAAAACAGAAATTTAGAACTGAGATGCTCTTTGTACTTTTCACCTTAGACTCTTTAAATGTTGCTTATATCAGAAAATCAGTGTTACAAAACTAGATTACAGAAAATAGAAGTTATTCTTTCTTTTGAAAGAGGTGTCCTTGGATTAACATTACACCAAGGTCACTTATGCTTATAAAATCCCCTGCTATCTCTCTGCTTCCATGTTTTATTAATAGAGATCTGATAGGTTAATCCAAGGACACCAATTAACAGATAAAACACTGAGCAATGAGAATATCTATTTGGATTTCTGGAAGGGTGCACTTGGCATGCTGCTGATCCTTGATTTAGAAAAAGGTATTTAATCAGGTCAGATACGAAGTTAGGATGGAGGAGTAAGGCAGATGAATGGTGTAGCACTGGGAAAACATTTACGATGAGATGGATGGAAGCATTTTTTTTGTAAAACCCTTTTAACCAAAATCAAAGCCAAGAACAGCTACTTCAAGCCTAGTGCCCTTCAAAAGGGTACCCAGCAGGGCTTCCCTGTCACATCTCATATTCACAATGATCAGAGAAACACATACACAATATTTTTTTGAAGAATTAATATCTTATGAATGAATGCAAGAGACTTGGGGCCAGACTTTTAAAGGTGCCTATGGGGAATGCCTATGCTGTGGCAGCAGAGTGCTCAGTCTTGCTACCAAGTAAATAAGCCTGCCCATTCCCACTCAGATTTTCAGTTGCTAAAGACAGCAGCTTTGGGGAGCACCCTCCAAGCTAATCTCACAGCTTCTTTTCCAGAGTTAATACCACGGTGAAGCCATGGAGCAGAGCTCATGTTGTTGGTGGGGAGGCTGAGCCCTCTGTTGCCATGGTATAGACATACTCTAACCCCTGTCAAAACCATGGGGGAGCACCCAAATACTTTTTAAAACCTGGCTCAGTGGAGAGCACCCTGGTCCAATGGTCAAAAAGAGTTGCCCTATATACAGGTGAATGAATGTTCAATGACAAGTGCTCCTCCCATCATTTAACTAACACTATGAAATATACAGAAGTCTCAGACTTCTCAATTAATTATGCTAAGTTACAAAGTTTTAACAGATATAAACTAAGCTATCCAAATATCATTATTAGAAAAGTAGCACGTGTAAAAGGGTGGTCTCAACCAGATTGAAACTTAATTTTCCCTTTGTTTACCATTCAGTTTAGCTGTGGGAGCAGGCACTGGCCAGTCCCCGGGAGTTTGGTATGGAACCTTTTAACAGCCTTAACTACCCTGACCATCTAGTTTTCTGATGAGCAGAAAGCAGGGAAAGGAAGTCACTAATGTCTTGTCTGTACGAAGTTACCCATTCCTGCTTATAGATATCTTCAGTGAGTTCAGATGAATACGCTTTTATTGCAAATAACCAAAACTACTTGTTCAGCACCATTTAAGAAACAGCCTTGTTACACATTAATTTTAAGTGGATCCTGGAGCTCTCAATTCCTGGATTATCCACACATTAACACCTGAAATTTAACTTTAAGCACACTTTAGGCAGCTTAAAGATAGACCACTCCAGAGAAGGTTTCTCTCCAGTCTGTGTTACCCAGCTCATGTTCCATTCATGTGTGGCTACTCCCCACAGATAAGCCACCCAAGTTGCAGTCCTCCAGCATCCCATGGTGCAGTGTCCCTTCCTCCACCCTCCTGTTTTCTGTGGACAAACTTTCCACCCCCTGACCTCTACTGACCAGGGGACAGTCCTGACAGCAAGCCAGTTCCCCCTTGTGCCTCCTGTGGGGTTTGACCTTCCTACCTCCAGGGTGCAACCCTAAACAAACAGCCTATAGAGTACCTCCCAGCTAGACAGATCACAGGGCATGGGCAGGTCCAGGAGGGAAGGCTAGGGGGCTGCGGGGCAGATCAGGTCCCCATAAGCTGGGCTTCCTTCCCAGGATAGGGCCTTTCCTCACCACTCCCACCTCCCTACCTCCCCAGAAAGCATGACCTGCACCCGCCACACCCCAATCCCAATTTATTAAAACAGGAGACCTTCTTTAATTTACTTCTGCTTTTCTTCTTTGCAAATTCTTTTTCTTTTTTTCTTTTACTTCTTTTTAATTTAGGCTTTAGTGGCTGACTTCCTTCATTTCACCACCCTTCCCCACCCGTTTCCTTTCCACATCCCATTTCATTACTCACCCTCATCCCATTAGTACTCCACCTTCCAGCTTCATGTTCCTGCCCCTCCAACCCATTTCTGACACACACACCCTCCCCCCACCTAGAGCAGTGATAGAAGTCTGTCCTGGCTCACCAGCCCTCTAGTAGCAAGTCACAGCTGTGCAGATTGGGCACAGTCAAAGAAGCTTTTAGCCTTTAGGTGTGACTGCTCTAAATTTGAGCTAGCCCTAACACCAATGAACATTTGTGCAGCTTGAAGTGCATTGTGTAACAAGGACCAAAGTATGGTTAAACCCAGTCCTCAGCAGACAAACAAAAAAAATTCTATTAGTTTATTTTTTCACTACAATTTCCTTCCAATGCATTGGCAAATGAAACACAGTTTCTCTCTGTGTGTCCTCTTGTACTCTGTCTCAGTTAAGCAAGTGGCTAATCGCTGCAGGGAATGTCCAATGATCAAAAAGAGTCATATGAGGTGATCTGGTCCACCGAGTAAGTCAGCTTTCAGTGGCACTCCAACTTCTGCAGTGTTTGTTTGCCTATCTAGCTTGAGCAAGAGCCTTTTCTGTCTTTTGTGTTGCTTACCTTACAAATCTGGACGCCTATAAAAGCCACCGCACTTGCTGAGTGGAAATCCCCAGTGTAACAATAAATAGCTGGTGCAGAATATGAGGAACAATGCCCTTTAATTTAGATGTCATTCAAAAAGTAGAAAATCCATCTCTTCTTATTTAACATCCACTGTGATCCATAAGTGATCTGGAAAAAGTCAAAGGCCGTTTTTAGACTTGCAAAGAGACAAAGTACTCAGAAACATCAGTAACATATGAAAAAATAGACTGTAGTTTTAAACAAGCTTATGTGGGACTTTCATAAGATGGACCAAAAAGCACTTCCATTGTGTCTGCTTATGCAAGCAAGAACTGTGGTAAGGCTAAAAGGAAAGGAGAAATGGTTTTATATTTTAGAAAACAATGTAAATTATACCAAGTCTGAGGAGGAAGCAAAATAGCAGAAAGGAAGCTGTGATGTCAAGCTTCATTGTAATCAGAGAACATCACTATACTTCATCTCAGTGCTCCTGGGAATGGGAAGCACTGAAGCATACCTCATTCACCTGCTTCTGTCCCCATATGCCAAACTCAGAAATGCAATGGTGAAGCCACTCCATGTGGGGGCCCAACCCAGGAACTCACAAGGGTTCTCCAGGGAGCTTGAAAGTAGCTGTAGGAGGTGTCCCCAGAGCTGTCTCACTGTTGTATTTCCAGGTTTGGTGCATGCAAGGAAGAGAGTGTGAGCAGCTCTTACCTTAGCACAGTCCTAACATAGCACATCAACAGCACTGCAATACAAACTTACCCAGAGGGTCTGAGGGTTTCCTTTCTGGAAGAGAAAAAAATGAACACATATCCAAGATAGTCTTTCCTGATCTATTTGTATTTATAAGAGTAATACAGTTCTTCTTGTTGTCATGCACAAAAAGGAATGGTTAACTACAAGAGAAGCAGCAGAGCTTAAAATACACAGGGGTATCTCTGCTTCCAGACCTGCAACAAAAGCAGCTGTGATGAACAAGTTTGCCCAGCCAGCCACAAATTTGCTGTCAAAACTTGTCCCTAGACTCTGCTTCCAATTTTGTATGACTTGACCCTACCCCACACACATCAAAATGCTTTTGTCAGAACATGTGCTTGGCTGTCACTCAGAGCCTGTCGCTCAAAAAAGCCCTAACATTTTATGTTTCTCTATCTGTACCCTTGGTTTAAAGGAAGGCTAACAATTTTAAGCCTTCTCATTCAAGAGATAGAACAGGTGAACTGATACGATGATAATACTATGGTAGCTGTCTAAATTTTTCATTCATGTACTTAGAAGACTGGGGCCCTGATTCAGCAAGGGAGTCTAGCAGACGTTAACTTTAAGTGCTTAAAAGCCAATTTAAGCACAACTAAATAAATGCTTAAGTTTCCTGCAGTATCCCAGTAGCTCAATTTTCAAATACATATACTGAAAACTGAAAACATGTCTATATCTTCTCTACCCTACAGGGCCTGTCGCCACCTTTGCTGTAGTGGCAGCAGTAGGTCAGCTGGTCCCTCTGATGGGACTTTTCTGGCAGGAAGAGACTTTATACCCATAGACCTATACCAGGGCTGTCCTCCTAAGAGGCCAGTGACATGTGCCCCAGGAGCTGCACTGCTGTGAACCACAGGACCCTGGACTGCCCCAGCCCTAACTGCACCACATGTGCAAGTTGTCCATTGCCCCCATCATTACACATGTATATGGGCAGACCTTATACTGTATGCACAGGCAGTTTCCCCCCACACACACACTGCATGCATGGGTAGCCCCTACCTCAGCTCTCACTCCACCATGCAATGGTGTGTCCCATGTGCACCATGGGTTGCACCTCTTATTTAAGTTACAACAACTAGGGAGTGAAATCAAAGCCAAAACAGCTCAGCAGCAGAACTTCTAATGTAGACCAGGGCTAAATCAATACAAAGTAACCTACTTAATTATTTTGAGCATCTCAGGTTGAGTTAGGCATTTAAGTTTAGGTTTCAATTTCTACCTTTGGGTAGAAATTTGGGTACCAAATTTTAAATGTAGCCATTGAACAGTTAAATCTAACCCATTCTGAAACTAGGCATTTATACAGGCACTGATATTTTATACTTTGGAAAGAAATCTTAGGCCACTGACAGATGTTGCAGTAATGGTGTGATTAACATGTTAATGTCACCATACATTGCAACATGCAACATGTGTGGGGAGTTTATGGCATGATAAAATGGTAAACAAGTCACAAAAATGTTTCACTTCTAATGTAAAACGTATTTGTGGTTTGTTTGTTTCATGCCTTAATTTGAACATGCAGCATGCAACATCAGGCAATGTGATATAGCTTTAAATGCCCCTGTTCCTTAAATGGGAAACCTATGGATTCCCCTCTGGCCCCTGCACACACTGATATTTAAAACCACGCTGTACAGCCAGATGCTGGTTCTCCACTAAGAACAGCTGAAGTCCCAGGCTCCCTCATGCTTATCTGCATGCACCTCAACACAGAAGCCATGGGGCCAGTGTGCTTACAGTTTTTGGGATCAGGCATAAAATTCCTCAGATCCAAACTGTGTGATCACTTCAATGTCTACCAGGGGCCTTAGATATCCATTGCAATAAAATTGCTGTGCTCTTATCTTCAGCACTTTTGTTTGAAGTGCATCTTTCTTATGGTAAATAAGCTTTGAACTACCTCCCTACATATGATTTATTTAAATCTTTCATTTTTCATCAGTCATAGCACAACAAACTAAACTTATATGAATATTTATGGTTGGAATCACTCAATTCTCTGAAGAGTACTGGGGGAGAGAGAGAAACCATCAAGCCCAATTCCACAACTGAACATATGAGAACCACTTGAACCCTTAAACTCAGTTGGTCTCCAGATGGGATTTGAACCTTGCTATTCATGTTATATAGAACATATACTGGAAGATGCTCTTATTGTAATGAATTCCCCAAAGAAGCCACACTACTCTCATAGAGAATTTACTGAAGATTAAGTTTATCATATATTCTAGTTTCTACTTTTATTCCTAACAGTAAGGCAAAACAAATCAAGCATAAAATGAAACATAAATTAGTCATTTGACAGCCTTGTAACCTCTCTCTCTGTCTGCTGGACCCTTCACTGCTGTAAAATCTGTGTGCTTTCCACATAGTTAAAAATCATTATAATAGGGCTCCTTCTTTCTTTTTTCACAGCCTGTAAGAGAAATGTATGATATATTTTGTAAGTTTTTTGCCTCTGTGCATGTGCAGGAGATGGAACAGCTGGCAAAACAGAAGAAATGAGCTTTGGATTTTGTTCTGAATACCATGAGGTGTTTATTCCGTACAGAAGTTCATCTGATAGTTCCTAATATCATCTGCTATGGCACTACAGAGACTCCTTTCATGATCATTGTTTGGTGTTAAAGAAAGGCAGAATCACAGAGGAAGAAATAAACTTTCAGGAAGTGAGGGCAGCCCCTTGAATTCCCAGCCATGATTCAATCTTTTTGTCACTTTGGGGGTATTTTAAAGTTTGATAGATTTCCTTGGGGATACGTTTCCTCCTCCATCAGTTAAGACTTATTTACCAAAATTGCAAGATTACCCTGTTTTTGTTTCTATAGGAAACTAGAGATGGGACTTCCTTTTTAAAATCCATATTGTCTCTTTGAAGCATGAACTGGATGGACCTTTCATTCATGAGTGTTTTTCTGAACAGCAATTTAATTGCAAGCTGTCTGCACCAATTGTGTCCTACTCCCCTACCCAGAGGGACATTAAGGCCTCTCATCCAGCACTGGATAAGCTGTCTAAGCAATAAGAACATTAACAAAGCTTACATTCAACCCCATCCTTCTGGTAAAATCATTCCCCCTTTTCTTTTTCCTGGCACATAGTAATTTTGAGGCCCTCAGTTTTTTGAACAAGAGATGCTAAATTTGTTGTAAGAGTCTAGAGGTGTTTTGTGGCCTTCTGGTGTTTGTAAGAGGGGCCAGCATAGCTCTGCCCTCTTGGACTCAATGTCTATCACATGGTTTCCTAAAAAATGGAGGGGATTGGACTTGATGAGCCAAGTGGTTTCTTTCAGTCCTGATAAAAGTAGCAAGGACACTTTATTTGTTTTTCCTTGTGGGAACAGAATTTTTAAAATGATTCGCACAGTGAACAATTACTGGGTGGATCACAACAGAGCTCCTGGAAAGCTGTAGCCTAACCAAAAAACTGTTTTTAAAGCAGCTGTCCCACAGTCTGACTACATCAGCTTTACTCTGGAGTAGAATAATCTCTGCGCACCAGGTATTTCAGCTGTAGAGACATTTGATGAATGGGTATGCTGCTCCAGAGGCTCAGGTAAAATATAACTTAGAGCTTAGCTAAGCCACAGAGCCCCTGTTCTGCTGCCTCCAGGTTGTTCTGGGATATTATCTTCAATTTCTGCCTCTGGTGATTCATAACCCTGCAGTCTGGCATTTTCTCTGCTATGAAGGTGCTTCTGTTTTCTCACTACCATTAACTTCTGAATAGACTGCAAGAATCTAGAAAGCCTCATTACAACCTTGTTAACTCTTGTGACAGTACTAGTGGATAATCAGGAAAAAGAAGCTGATTATTTCCAGCAGTCTTGTATTGTTTTAGTATGTTCAAATGTGTGAGGGGAAGCAAAGGGGACCTGAGGAAAACTCGGAGGGACAGGAGGAAGCAGGGGGAAGTGGACCTGAAAGAAGGCTCAGCCACCAAGGTTTTGTAGCACCTGCTCCTTCAGGATTGGAAGGAAGAATGCAGGTGTTGGCCTTTCAGGCCTGGAAGAAGGGCAGAGCATGGGGGAGCAGCTGCAGAGGATGGTGATGGGACCTGGAAGTAGCTGGAACCATCATTCTCCTGCAGAGGACAGTGGAGAAGGGCCAGGAGTCCAGAACAGAAAGGGTCAGAAGAGCCCAAACCAGGTCCAGGACTCAGCTGGCTGTGAAGCAAACTGGCTCAGCAGAGACAGTGAGCTGCAGGGAGAAAGTGAAAGTGAGAAAGCAGCTCCAAACCATGAGTCTTAAAGGGGCCATACCCCTTTCTTTACAAGCCAAGGTTTGTTTGTTTTTTCCTTTCTGAATGGATTTTCCTTTATCCTTTTCCCTTCTGGACTGTGTTAAAAGAAGGAACAAGGGAGAGATGCTTTGTTTATTCACATGACTGAGGGAAGGACTGCTTATGAACTGAAAAACTAACTCCAGGAGGAAAGTGATTTGAGTTTGCCTTGGTTCTGGACTGTTCCCTTAGTAAAAACTGATAAGCCCACATGGAAGGGCAAATTGATTTTATGTTCACTGATTTCTGAGATTCAGGATGAATTGTTTGGTTTATACGCAAGCATCAGATTGATTCAAATTTTCTGCTGTTGTGGCTTAGTTGTGCTGATTAAAAGTTAAATGACAGGTCCTACAAAGAGCCAGATTTAGTCCTACAAACTATCTACAGCCCAGATTTGACTGGGTTGCAGACTGAAGGTGATTCAGTTAAGCTGCAACTACAAGAGACCACTAATAGTTGGTTGACTTCAGTGATCATCAGGACGGAGACAGTTTTCATCTGTTTGGACGTGGTAAGAGTGAGGCATAGGGGGAGGAGGAGCCCCATGAAGAAGATCCACTGAGTCAGTAAAGAAAGATAGTACCCAGCCTGCATTAACCTTCTGATATATATCAAGAAAACATCAATGCATGGTGGGAGAGAGGCAAACATCACAGGCTGCGTACTTGAAGAACCTTATCAATTTCCTCATGGCTCACCCCCTCAAGACTGCGGGCCACCTAGGACCACAGGCATATAAAGGGAAGTGTGGGTCCTTTACTAAATGGGGGAGGCAGCCTAGTGACAGAGGATGGAAAAAAAAGCTGAAGTAATCAATGCCTTTTTCACTTCACTCTTCATGGCAAGGTCAGCTCCCAGACTACTGCACCTGGCAGCACAGTTTGGGAAGGGGATGAGAAGCCAACAGTAGTAAAAGAACAGGTTAGGGACTATTTATAAAAGCTGGATGTGTACAATTCCATGGGGCTGGATGCAATATACCTGAGGGTGCTAAGGCAGTTGGCTGATGTGATTGCAGAGCCACTGGCCATCGTCTTTGAAAACTCATGGTGACTCATGTTTCCCAGACAATTAGAAAAGTGCAAAGAAAAGGAAGAAGGAGGATCCAGGGAACTACAGGCAGATCAGCCTTACCTCAGTCCCTGGAAAAATCATGGAGCAGGTCCTCAGGGAATCCATTTCTAAGCAACTGGAGGAGAAGAAGGTGACTGGGAACAGTCAGCATGGATTCACCAAGGGCAAGTCATGTCTGACCAACCTGATTGCTTTCTATGATGAGATGACTGGCTCTGAGGATGCAGGGAGACCAGTGGATGTGATATACCTTGACTTGTGTTATACTGAGGTTTTTGATATGGTCTCTCACAGCATTATTGCAAGAAAGCTAAGGAAGTATGGGTTGGTTTGATGAATGACTGTAAGGTAGACAAAAAAACGGGCTGGATCATCAGGCTCAGAGGGTAGTAATCAATGGTTTGATGTGTGGTTGGCAGCCAGTAACAAATAGAGTGCCCCAGGGATTTGTCTTGGGAACAGATTTTGCTCAATATTTTCATCAGTGACCTGGAAAATTGGATAAAGTCCATCCTTAGCAAATTTTTAGATGACACCAAACTGGGGAGAGTAGTAGATTTGCTGAGGGTAGGGCTAGGATTCAGAAAGATCTCAACAAATTGAAGGATTGGACCAAAAGAAATCTCATAGGGTTCAATAAAAAGTTCAAAGTCCTGCACATAGGATGGAACAATCTCATGCACCACTAGAGGCTGGGGGCTAACTGGTTAGGAAGCAGCTAGATTATGGAGACTGTCATCACTTGAGGTGGGAGGTGATATTTCAGTAGCTAATGAGAGATGATAGGGAAGATGGTAGTGTGCTATGAAGGAACTTAGAGGTTAAGATAAGCAGTTTATGTTTGAATAAGCAGCTAGAACTACTGGAAAGAACCAGAGAGATGGATGGCATGAGTCAAACCAGGAGGTGAATAAGATGATCTTTGCAGAAGCATTCTGAATGTATACAAACAGGGTAAAAAAAATTTTCAAGAAAAAAGAGAGAAAAACATGCAACAGTAAGAAAGATGAGATGATAAAGGCATGGGCTTAAGTTTTAGTTCTGCAGATGGACATGAAAGGCTAACTCTTATAGATGTTATGTAGAAAGAGTTTGTAGCCAGAATGAGAGAACCTGCAAATAGGTGCCAGTCAAAAATGGCTCTTCCATTAGAAACATGAATGACAAGCAGGAAGTTCCTGTTGTCCACTGATCAAGAAAAAAGCTTGAGGAGGTAAAGACTGGAAAAATAATAATGACTTACTTAACCTTACATAAGGGTATAACATCTTTACATAACAAGAGGGTAAAACATTAAAAAAAACTACAAAAAAAATAGGTTTAGCTTCTCTGTTATTTTACATTAGCAAACTTCAAAAGAACTCCGTTCTTTTATATAGCATTTCTCAAATCATGGCAGATACACACTCTGGGGGCTGGGGGAGGCATGAAACGTTCCCTAGAAAGACATGGCAACTGCCGGTGCAGGGTGGTGGGGGAAGTGGTGGCAACCAGAAGCAATTGGTGGCTTTAGTAACAGGGAAGCAAGAATATCTGACTCTTGTGTACTTCACCAGGGAAAATTTTGGGGGAAACACTTGTTTTACACTAGCTGAGGACTTGATAAATCTTTACTGTGATTTTCAGAGGCAGAATATATCCTGATACAGATGTGGAGAATTAGCGGGTTAGATGTTACTAACTGCTCCTTTTTTCCATGTGTCCAGCCCCTTTAAAAAATGGTAACTGTTACACTGATAAATTAACTGAGGCATTTTTCTACATTGAAAATGTTTAAGACAGTGAATATCAGCAAATTGCTTAGCCTGGACTTTGCTCTACAGTTCTCATGACTGAGAGGAGTGAGTCAATGATTCTGAGTCAATTACACCTGCCCACCTCTGACCTGGGCTGGGTTGTTCTGTCCTGTAGCCGGAAAAGGTTACCTACCCTACCCCTGCTGTCATTGGTTATATACTGAGTCAGTGGTTCATTCTTCTCTATAGATACCTACCTGAGATTATGAACGATGGGCTGACCAACCAGATCAACAATCCAGAGGTAGATGTGGACATCACAAGGCCAGACACCTTCATTCGTCAACAAATCATGGCCTTACGAGTCATGACAAACAAACTGAAGAACGCATACAATGGGAATGATGTGAACTTCCAGGATACAAGTAAGCTACTGAATTAGTCAGATGCATAGCCATCTCACTGAGCTCCCAAGGAAGTGTGGGGAGGCACAGAGGTATGCCAACCACTATAGACAAGGAGGACATGAGTAGGGGAAAGGGAAGGCTTACCCGTTGGATCTACTGCTGCCATTGCTGCTATTGTAGCAGCATCAGCTCCACTCCAGCAGCAGTAGCCTCATGGCAGGGCTCCCTCCAAGCTAAACCTGGTGCCTCATTTGCTCCTTCCCCTCTTTTCCCGTGATACATGCATACTGAGTGTAGGGCTGTACCTCCTCTAGCAAAGGCTCCTCGGGGGGTAGTATGGGGGAAGCCCTATTCCACTCACTCTTTTCCTCTCCTCCCCTTCCCCCCCCAATATACCACTTGATGTGGTGCTGTGGTAGCAAAGGCTTCTGGGCATAATTCTGGAGCCCACTCATAGTCAGCAGCTGGGGCTGGTGCCCCAGTCAACCCACCCTAGTTACGCTACTGGTTTTAGTGAAAAAAAAATCTTCCAAAGAAATTCATAAATGGGCCCCCTCAGTTCTATGAGAGACTCTTTCCTTCAATATATTCATCTGTTAATTATGGTTTATTTTATGTAGCCCTGCATTGCAGTAGGAAAAGAATACAATGACTTGCCTACAGAACAATGTTACACCACTTCAGCCTAAAGTCTTAATTTAATCCGTTATAGGTTAAATGGTGTTGATTTAACTGATGCAACCACCTATTTGGGTTTTAAATGCGTTCTTTGCAGATTATTTTAAATTTATTGGGAGCTGCTGTAATCGAACCAAAATTCGCTGCTATTAAACCACAATAAAAGTATATTCGAGGAAGTTTTCATTAATTTAATCAATTGTTTTATTTCATGCAGCTTTACCAGGAAAGCAAGGTCTAAAATCACTCCTCTGTTATAATTTCCTCTCAGAATTTGCAGGAAAACAAGCTCATTAAAGATCCTGCCTCATCAGAATCTTCCCTGTAGAATCACACCTATGCCCATTACATTAAGATGTGATGCAGCAGACCCTCAGAAATGAACTTCCTTAGTTACCTTTTGCTAATCAAAGATTAAAATCTAGTCCTTAACAGCTGTAGTGGCCACTGATGAACAAGCACAGGAGAGGTCTGGGATTTTCTAGGAAGAAGTCATTTGTTGCTTCAAAGGTAAATGTTTATGTGGATAGATAATTGACAGAGTCAATAGAACAATAGAAAAATAGGGCTAGAAGAGACCTCAGGACATCTAGTAGTTCAACCCTCTGCTCAAGGCAGGGTCATTCCTGTCTCAATCATTCAGGACAAGTGTTTGTCTAACCTACTCCTAAAAACTTAAAAGTTTCACAGCCCCTCTAAGTAATTTATGTCATTAATTACCCATCCTCATAATTAGAAAGTTCTTCCCTCTGACCTAAATTTCCATTGTTGCAGTTTTAGCCATACAGCATTCTCTTTATTATCCCCCTTCAGGTATTAACAGGGATCCTGGTTTTCTCTGATAATATCCAGTTTTGGGCACCGCACTTCAAGACAGAAATGAAATCAGTCAATCAGAGAGCAACAAAATGATTAGAGGTCTGGAAAACATAACTTATGAAAAATTTTGGAAGAATTTAGTCTGTTGAAGAGAAGACTGAGGGCAACTTAATAACGAGGGATCCTAGTTTTCGCTGATAAAAAAATCCCCAATTTTCGGATTTAGAAAAATAACCCAAAATCCACATTTTTCCATGATTAAAATGAAATACCACTTACACATAATATAAATTAGGGATTTTTTTCTATCAGAGAAAACCAGGATCCCTGGTTATTAAGTTGCCCTCAGTCTTCTCTTCTACAGAACTAAATTCTTCCAAACTTTTCCATAAGTTATGTTTCCCAAACCGCTAATCATTTTTGTTGCTCTCTGATAGACTCTTTCTAATTTGTTCACTTCTGTCTTGAAGTGTGGTGCCTAAAACTGGATATAACGCTCCTGATGAGGCCTCACTAGAGTTGAATAGAAAAAAAAATTCACTTCCCTTCACTTGCGAATTCCTGTTAATATAGCTCAGTATGATGTTGGCTTGTTTTGTAGCACAGGCACACAGCTTACAGCCTATCTCATACAAAATGGCTAATTAAAAGAAGCAAACATATATTAGAAAAAGCATAAATGTAGATTAAAAAGTGAAAAAAAAAAACCTTAATTATTTGTGGAATAGAAATAGGGTGACTCCATCACGCTTCCAGTATATTTAGAGCTTACCCCACTGATAATCCTATGATTGTTGGATATTTTTGAAGGACAAGACAATGGATCTGCGGGATGTGTATTTTAATCAATCCTAATGTTTGTTTTTCTCACCTCCCTGTGCTAGGTGATGAAACCAGTGGCTCAGGAAGTGGAAGTGGTTGTACTGATGACATCTGTCCTACTGAGTTTGACTTCATCACTACTGAAGCTCCACCTGTTGACTCAGACAGAAGAGAAGTGGACTCTTCAGCAACCCAGTCTAGCCAGTCACTCCTTACATTGTTCATGCTCTGCATCGTCCTTGTACTGCAGAAACAATGGAGATAATCCTAGATCTGGTCAGAGAGACTGTGTTTTAGCGACAAAAACAGCCAACTTTCTTCTTTTCTTACACTTTTGGACAAAGGACTGTGCCACAAATACTTACCATTTTCTATGAAAAGAGAGCAGTACTGCAACCTACTTTCCTTTTTGTTTTCCCAAAGAGTACCAGGTGCCAGAATGAGCTGCTTCCTCTTTTTTTCAGAAATGTCTGAAGACAATGTCACTCAGCGTTCTTTCTCAAACCTTTATTACAGGAGACTTTCTGAGCTTCATTTTCTTTTATGCTGAAGATGTAAAGGGATCTTACAGTATATGTTTTTCCTTAACAAAAAAGAAAAAAAAGAGAGAAAAAAACAAAGAGAACAATTTTCCTTCTAAATCAGGCCAAACCCAAGACTGCTGCATTTTCAACAAAGAACAAAAAAAAAAAAAGACAAAAATGAAACAAAAATGCAAAAGTTCTCTACTGACAGCCAAGCCTCCTTTAGAAGCTTCTATAGGGTCAACAAATGATCATTACTGTTGTGAGGAAGTCTGAATTTTTTCTAACACAAAGATAAAAGTATGTCTCAGTGGTGAATGTCTTGCACTCCATCTCCCAACAACATCAAATTGGTATGAAAGTAAAGAAGTAAAGAAGCTTAAAAAAGAAGTGTACCCGTATCTTTTGACATTACAGTAACACCACAAGGCTCAGAGTATCATGCTACAGTTGCATAGGATTTAAATCATAATGCCCAGTAAACATTTGAGTAGTGGCTGTATTTCTCTTAGCTGTTTTCAGTATTTATCCATGTTATATATTTGGCACACATTTCTAGCTTCCCATCAACAAAGGTGGCTATCCTAACCAACAAATCTTCCCACAAGGGTTTGGACATAAAATTATCTCTTGTGATATAATCTCTTTCCTTTTGCCACAGTTTTGACATGGATTAGAATTTTCTGCTACTGTATTCATTATCCTACCAAGATGACAGTTCTCTAATGGACTGACAATGGTGATTGGATCAATCAGTGAGGTTCACATATAACTACATCCTTCTTGTCAATTAGTTTCTGTATCACAAGGGGTACTTTGCTACAAAAAGTCAAGACAAAGAAATATATAGTACTGACATGGAGATTTCTTTCACTTTTTTAGTCTTAGTATGATCATCTATTTTTATATATATAAATATATATATAAATCACAGATTTTAACTTCTTAATTACAAGCTCAGGGTTGACACATCTTTGTAAAGAAAAAATGTTTTGTCAACCAGCTCTTCTTATTTTGTGCTGCTCTGAAAAGAAACCCTTTAATGACTGATGAGCATAAGAATGAAAGAAGAGAACTTTTTACATATCCAGTTGTCCATTTCTGAAAAAGTTGCAAGGTGGGGGAGAGAACCCTTTTTGCGTGTGTTCATTTGTGCGGGCATGTGAGTTTGTGTGGGATGCCTACAGAAGTATACAGAGCCATGTGACTTTATTTGTGATGGCAGTTGTATTCTCAAATGCTTGAAGAATATGTCACTTTAATAATCATTGACTACATGGTTGTGTCTCCGGATAGAATATTGCTGGTTTATATTGGATTGTACAACCTGAGGCTATTTTAACACCAGAGTGTCAGCTGGTAGGCAGATATCAAACCTGTCCCTCCCCCAGCCATAAAGGGCTTCTGTGAAAATTTTGAGAGAGATGAAAACCATTTTCTAAAAATATATGTCCTCATTCCTATAAATATCCTAGAGTTAGTATGGACAAGATATGAAACACTTTAAAGTAAGCCAGCCACATAATAATTAAATTGTTGAACATGTAAACGGCATATGTTCTAATCTCTTTTTCTTGTCAAATTATAATTAGCTACCAATTCAACCATTGAATTAAAGTAGTAAACATGTGGCACAATAGGAAAAAGTATACTTAAGCACTTTTACCAAAATATTTACAAACTAGCAACATATTATATCACATAAGAGAAATAAATTGTAGGCTAAGACACTGTATTCCTTTTTATGTTTTTGTTGTGTATTTAAAACTGATAAATTCCTGTATTGTTGATCCAATTCAGTATTATATGTTTTCATGCAGAAGCCACTAGCTTTATGACCATCTTCTGATTCATGTCATACATTTCATAGCTAGATTTTTGCAGGTTTCAGTAATTCTGACGATTTGCTTTAATGCATGCTTTAGTTGTGAAAATTAAATCTCTTTGGTAACATCATCAGTAGAATGAAAGCCAACTCAGACAGCAAATTTGTCTGACTGGCAGTCTGGTCCAGTCTAAGCAAAAGTTCTTTCCTTTGAATTCCATCCCTGACTAACATATACAGGATCACAGGAAGGATATTTTTAAAACTCTTCTGTGGTCCTCAGACTCCTACATAATTATTTGCACTGCTGCACTTCCCAAGACCTGTTCCAGAACACAAAAGATTTCAATTTCACTGTCTCCATTAAGCATTTATTCTGTAGTACCTGATGCCAGTCCCACCCAATTACCCTGTGTTCTGATGGTTATATAGTATGTAATGACATAAACCATATCCACCTCTATTGGGCAAAGCAGAGATAAGGATAAATTTTAAAGCAAGGCAATTCTGACTCCTTTCTTTCCTACTAGTTTTGGCACAGGTTAGGTCACCTACGGAACTGCACTAAGCTGCACCAGCAGGGCATGGTTGAAACACATAGCTGGAATCTATTAGATTATAGTCACTGGGCACTGAACCACATGCAGCTCCCCAATATAATTCATGGCACTTTACATGAAGTGCTATAAGTTACAGTGACCTGTTCTCCACACACGCCCGCCCCCTCCTCCCCAACCCAATAGACATTTGCTGTTGGGTCGGGGGGGGGCATTAAACTACACTTTGGAGCCAATCCAGGAAGAGCTGTGTGTCTGCAGCCTCTCTCCTCTAGAAACCACCCTCCCCACCCCCACTTCAACCTCTCCCTCCAGTGTAGTCTGCAAAATGGGAGAGGCAAAAGTGAGGGGGAGGGAGCTGCAGGCTGGGGTTTGCCCAGCCTGTGCTGGGGGTGGGGAGGGTGGCTTGGAGCCCCTTACTTCAGAGAGGTGCTCCAACCCACCCTCCCCTACCCTAGCACAGGCTGGGCAAACCCCACCCACAGCTCCCTCCCACTAACTTTTCCCCCTCCTATCCTGCAGACAGCACCAGGAGTGTGGCTGGGCTGCATCAGTCCAGTCCTGCTCACACGTAGGGACTGACTGAAGTTAATGAAGGTGCTCCACTTTGGAGCACCTTCATCTGAACCTACTTTATATGAGGGTTAATTTGTCACATGATTGGACACTTTTGCTCTGCAGCCATGTACTTCTGTCAGGGCACAGCTATAGTGCACTTTCAGGGAACCAGTCACATGACAAAACATCGCTTCTTTGAGCGCTCACTGATCCTATTGTCTGCATCGAGCACCTCTTTGGCAGGAGACTTCAGGAAAGGAGGGACAGAAGCAGGTGAATCCCCAGTATGGGACTTGCAGGAAACTTCTTTCTTTTCATTGCCTTAACATTAGACAAAGTCTGGACTGTAGGACAGGATCTGTTCCATTAAATCAAATTCATCCTCAATGTAAGCTGATTGGCTTTACTGCACCTACATGAGGAATTAATTATTTTCTATAGTATTCTTCTGTTTGCGTACTATTCAGAAATGATTCAGTGTCCTGACATTGCAGTCCTTTTGTATGAGACACCACATGCACATATTTCATGCTACTCTCTAAAGAGCTCCCTCTGCACAGATGATATTTTTCTTGGAGTTAAGGGAGTTGTTAAATCTATGGAGCACGTGAAATTGGGAATTAGGAAATAAGAAGTGCTTATAAGTGTATGAATCTACGTCATTTAAAGTACCTCTACTTGCACCACCTTTATTATAATAATTATTTATCTAAAGATAATATTCTTTGTATACCACCATTTCTTTTCTCTTAATCATTGTTAAAGGAAGAGATAATAAATAAGGATAATATATTCTACAGCAAACAGGACATACATTCTTAAGTAAAGTCTCTTTATTGCATGGCATTCTCTTGTCACAGTCCAGAAGCCCCATGCATCTTTGGAGGATTTCAGTGAATTAGGTATAGTAATGAATAACACAGTGGGTGCAGTAGCTTCCTGTCTGGTTTATTTTAGTATTCCCTTTATTCTGTGTGTCCTCACATTTGGGGGTTTCAGCGTGCAGCCAGCTTTTGTTTTGTACAACTGCAAGCTGAATCACAGATGTTGTTAGAAATAAGGGAGTTTGCAACAGTGGGATAGGAAGAAAGGAGGGAAAAATCAGATTGAGATCTTCTGTTCAAAATGAGAAAGAGGAGAATATTTGATGTGTCATAGATAGGATCCTAGTAAAAGCCAATACATGTCAGTTCACCATACAGCTTGTTCACATAAAGCTACTCATTCTTTACATCTTTTAGTATCTTCAAATGAATGGTAAATGTCATCCTAGCACTAAGTGGTCTTCTAAAGAGGAACATTAAAGAAGCAAGTTTTCCCCAACTGTCTGAACCAATCCTGATATTTTTCATGCAACATATGCATGATTTAGAACTGCCTTTGGAGAACTGCAAAGCACATGCTAATGCAAGTCATGCGTAACATCATCTGTCTAGTTATTAATCTTAACCAACCTTAAGATTTTCTTCATATTGTCAATACAGTTTAATTGCTATTTCATACAAATATTTTTAATTTATTTTAACAGAAAAAAGAAACACCATGCCAGTTAATAAGACTTCCGTGATTCCCTCTTCACTTTGTACATATCAAAAAGCCATTCAAACCAAATATAGAGAATATAGAAAATCTAGCAAATAAAGTTGCCACAGATTTTTATAGATGCTAGAAGAACACATGCAAATTGCAGATATTGACAGAGAACCAAAATTTGAAACTCCATAAACCTGGCATTTATAACATTAACCAACAAGCAATTCTCTACTTCTCCAGATCTGGCAGATAAGAAGGAATAGACCCAATAAGAATACAATATTCTGTGGAATTGTGAAATTCCCAGAATTGATGTGGTTTCAAAAGGAGAGAGAACATTAAAATGCTGAGACTAGAGGCAGTGTTGTAAATACACTTTAAGAAAGTGAGATAGACAACCATGAACACCTTCCAAATAAGTAAAGACAGACAGACAGTTTACTCAATGGCATAATGTTTCCATTCTGCACAGGCACACTCACTGTGATGATTGCTGCAATTACACACCTTTTGTTAAGAAAAGCAGTGTATGAAAATGTAGACTTCTTGGTAAACTGCAGTACAAAGTGAAAAATAAGTAACATGCTAGCCTCATCATTGATGATAAGGCTTAGGAGGACTGAATGGAATCCTAGAATCAGAAGGTTCAATGGGACTTCCAGAGTCATCTAGTCCAAACCCCTCCACAAAAGCAGGATGCACTGTTCCTGAAATCAAGAAAGCAGGTTTATAGAAGAGAAGCAGCAGTTTGAAAATACTTTTAGCATCAGGGAAGGGAGCAGTCTTAGAGTTATTCCAGTTACACACTTTTCTGACAGGCTGTTCCATCTTCATAGACTTATTTCTTGACCAAAGTTATTGCACAATTAGAAGATGATAACTTGATATTGGTTATATTAATTATCCTTGTACTCTACTTAGCATTGTTTTTGGTAAAATGACCATCTAGATTGTAGTTTTAGGATTTCTGGCAACTACCTAATTATCTTGTGTCACATCTGTACTTTATGCGTAAGGTACTGGTTCCGCTGAAGTCAGTGAGGGCAGTTTTATGTGTGTAAGTGCCAAACACCGGGCGTTTTGGAAAGCGCCTAGCACTGTGCCACATGCAATTGTATAAGCGTCAAAATGTGCATCAGCACTGAGAAAATGGCAGCAGCGCACTTTTGAACTAAAACACCTTCGAGGTGCTTTAGTTCAAAAGTGCACCGCCGTTATTTTCTTCACGCTGATGTACATTTCGGCACTTGTACAACTGCACATGGCGCAGCTCAGTGTGTGTCACCTTGCATGCAGAGCAGACTCAATTAACCAAGTCTGATCAGAAGTGGCGGATCTCGTCCACGTTGCCAAATGAAAAAATATGTATATAAATGCCTTTATAGTTCTGCCACTGACCTCAATGGAAATTCAAAAAGTGCTGGACATTTTCTGCAAGATTTTGTAGAGTTCCTTTTTATGGAGGGATTTTTGTAGTTTGTCACTGGGTTTCATTTGGGTTCTAAACCAAAACCAAAACTTACAAAATTTTCGAGGAAACAGAACATAGCCCTGCCACCAGTCCTCACAGGTAACCCACAGGCAGGGAACCAGGAAACACTGCAGACAGAAGTGACCGTTTTTGCCCAACCTTCCCCTAGAGGGTGGCGAAGATGTATTGGAGCCCCCCTCTCCCCCAAGGTGGAGGGGCTCCAAATCATCCACCTCACCCTTCAGCACCAGCTAAGGAGCCACATGAAAAGCCCCCTCCCTATCTGAAAACAACGATCACTGGTAAAGAGCCTTGGCCACTGCTATGGGAACCCGGCTGCAGGCTCTCAGGCCCCAGGGAGATTCCCCTCCCCCTGGAGCCAACAGTGAATGTCTGTTTGGTCTGGGGTAACGCTGCAACTCAGAGCGCTTTCCAGAAAATCTTCTGGTTAAAGCTGGGAGCTGCACTTCTGTCTGCACTGAGAGAAACAACCTGATTTCCAGAGAAACTTAATTAAAACCAAACTATTTCATTTAAATGATTCCATTTACCTAGCAGCTCCAATTTCAACTTGTCTCTGACCAGGTACCTTCTGTATTATGCCAATTCACATATGGATGTCTCAAGTGCACTCTCCATGGTTTTCCCCCCTTCTCTAGTCCAGCCCTAGTAAAACAGTAAACCACAAATTTCAGGAAAAAGGCAACCTCCAGTGGTGCTGCTTGTTTGTTGCATCCAAAGCAACTGTGTTACCAAGATCAAAGTTTGCTTTTTGGGAGTTTCATTCATAACCAAAAATAGAGCGGCAACAAAAAGAAAAAAAAATTTCCTTCCTCTCAGCTAAAATGCATTGCTCTCCAAATTGCCAATATTTCCTCTAGTTTTTATTTAATCAAGGGAAGGTCAAGACGACAAATCATATCCTTCTAAAATCAGAAATCAGTAAGGCATTTCCCAAAAAACGAGCAGTAGTCAGTTTTTGGATTTGAGAAGGAAAGAAGCAGGAAAGACCTCTATCTTGTCAAAAGTTACAGACTAGCCTTTTAGACAGCTGCACTGTTGTCACTCCGTGAGCTGTCATACCCCTACAGTGCTCCTCTGAACTTGGGTGCTCCCACTCAGATTATGAGACAGATAAACTGGATTGTGTGCATTCCAGCTACAGACTGTGATATTTTTTCTTCCAGTAAGGACAGTGAGTGATTAGGAAAAGCACAGATTTCAGAATGAAACCCAACATTTTTTCATGTGAAGAGGGAAGTAACTGGGAATCAATAGGCCTACAACTGGACCTCATCACTATCTCCTTCTTTTGTTTTACTCTCAGAATTACTTTCCTTTTAGACTTGATTTTACTAACTGGTAGTTTACTGACATGCAGTCAAGAAAAAGTGCTAATCATACTTCTGAATTTTGAGATATTTGCTTAGCCTCCTTGCTAGGCCTCACTCTTGTCTCATTTTCTAGGCATGCAGTCTAGCTCTGTAGTGGGGAAAGAATTCTGCTACCTTAAATAGAATTGTGTGATGCAGAGGTCCCTACCCTAAAACCACAAATATCTGAGCCACAAAAGCTCATCCTGTTTCTATCTCACATTTATTTGAATTACTAATCTCCAATATTTGTCCAGTGAGCTTTGTTCTAAAGCCTGAAAAGGGCAAGTCTCTGAGATGTGGGAGACTCAAGGTGAAGTCCCCGATCAGACTTAAAACAAAACAGGGACATGAGCCTAGGATTTCCACATCCCAGTCGATGCCCTGGCCCTCCGGCATTTGCTTTTCGGGGTCTCTCTCTCTCTCTCCCCCGACCAGAATTTTCCTCCTAAATCCAATCCTATTTTTTGTCGAAAAGTTTCTGACCAGCTCTGCTCTTAATCTTATCTGGTTTAAATGACCAGCATCCCTGTAGCTATCATTTCACCTAAAGCTAAGTCTAGTGCATAAGATGGTTCTCTTTTTCACTGAACAGCATAGAAATGGCTTTCAATCTTCCTTCTAAATAGCCTTTACAGAGCTCTTCTATGTCTGTATTTAATTTAGCTCCATGCCTCTTGCTTCAGTCAGGAAAGATAGTAGCAGCCAGAAACCTGAACTATCCTTTCTCTTCTTAACAGGATCTATTGCACCTTACATCATCCCCTTATTTTATACTCCATAATCATCTATTAGTATAGTGTTATAGCTTTTAAACTACACTCAGTAGTTCCAGTTTGACAAACTATTATTTTCTTTTCATGACAATAGCATATAGCTTGCATTTTCAATTGTCCTGTTGTACTGTTCTTTCAGTAATGCCAGCAACAGGGAATTTGCAATATTGCTGAAAACAGATAAGCTCAAATTCAACATCATCAACAAAGGTCTGAGACTGACTCTGTATTCATTTGCTTTGCTTTTGCTTTTGCTTGCTGACTTGCTTTGTTCCTATTTTATTTGGTTGTTTGATAGTTTGCTTGGGTGCGCTTTTTTCCTTAAGTTTGCATTTTGAGTGTTGTTTTGTTTACATTTATATTAACTGTATGTGCATTAGGTTATATGAATGCAAGATACATATATATGAACCATTTAGATAATCACCTGGAGTAGACGGATATTCAATAGTTCTGTGATCTCAGAATATGTCTGTACAGTGCAAAGCAGTGACATGCAGAGATACCCAATGCCAGCTCTGTGTGTTCCTGCACTGAGACTGGAAGCAGCGTAGCCACATCATATCACGATACCCAGGCTAGTTAGCTCTACTGAGAAGCACCAGCTATACTGCTTATGATCTGTGGAGTTATAACATGCACTGGGGATCTCTACACTGTGTTGCACAGATATACTCTGTGTTTTCACATTAACTACTTCTGCCCCAATATAGCATAGGGTCTGAGGAGCCCTGATACCGGATCCAACTCCAAACGTCCTTCAGGATTTTAGGGAAAATTCGTGTTATTAAAGAAAGCTGGGGTGGGGTGCAAAAGTATTTTAAAATGGTGTGATTTCAGGCATCTATGTGAATATGCACATGTGTACATGCACTATTTCAGGCTTGTCCAACATAGGGCCCGTGGGCCGCCATGCGGCCCTCCAAGCTGTGAGGTGCTGCAACAGGAAATGAAAGTAAACACTGTACTTTTGTTTCGGGGAGGTGATGTGATACCGCTTCCTGTGAGGTCTTTGAATATGGCTCGCCAGCCCACTGGGTGATAAAAAGTTCATGATCCGGCCCCACATTCAAAAAGGTTGGACTCCCCAACACTATTTTAAAAAATGTTTGAGCCCCCTTCCAAATTAAGTTAACCTGAATGCAAAATGATCATTGGTGGACATTTTGCACTAAGAGCGCTAAAGAAGCCCAAAACTACATTAAACAAGAAACATTTATATGCAACCTCCATCCCATGTCACCACTTCATCTTTATTAACAGAAATAACATTATATCTAATAGCAATTTGGACAGGTGTATAACTAGGGGTGGGCAACTGAGACACCAGGCACCAATTTTGAGGAAGTGGAAGAATGGCTGCAAACCCACTGCTGGCCCACCTGCCACCACCATCACTACCCAGATGTCACTGCTGCCCAGGGCACAGAAACTGCTTGTTACACCTCTGCATTTCAATATGCTTCCAGATTCAAGGAAAAGTTTGTTATTTAAATACAGAACAGACAACAGCTTGAATCAAGAAACAACTGATGATTGTATGTGGTGATTAAATTTGTATGGATGTAGACAACTTGTAAGAACTTTGCCTAAAAACGTGGAAATTTTTACTACAGTTTTATTGCTGTACTTGGAATAATATTAACCTAAATGAATGTCAAGCAATGAGGGGAGAGTCTTGCTCTAAATTAGCAGTAGCATAACTGAGGACAGGGCAACCAGGTCAGCAACCCCACACACTGCTTTTGTTAGGGGGAGAAGGTGCAAAAATAGTCACAACTGCAACAGCAGCTGATTGTGCCATTATAATTGGCATCGTGGGAGCTGGCATCTGCTCTGAGTGCAGAGATGCCCAGCTATTGGTTTGAAACTACAATGTCATAATTATTCTACAGAAACAAGATTTCCACATTCTTAATATTGCAGCCTTATCTGAGACAAAAAAGAAAACTGATTATTTCACATTTGGGACATGGTAAAAAATTATATGGTTTGTGTATTTGAAGGATACAAAACCAAATACATTACAGTTTAAAAGTACTAAAATTAAAAGTTCAGCTTTACTACCATTTTGACTACTAAATGTATTAATCTAGATATAAATAATAGATAGCAGTATACCAAGGCAGAGTTTGACCGTTTAAGGAAAAGATTGTTCCTTCACTTTATTATATAAAAATGTAATGAACCATAGACAGAAATGAAGACATACAAAAACTGTTTTGATATATTCCTAAAATGGACTTTGGAGATCCCAGTATTTTTGTGTAAATGCCTTAAGTCATTTTCAATAGGGCTAATACAACTGAATCTTTCTCTACATATAGCCTTTTATAATAACTGCTCTATATACAACGCTCAACTGCTATTTTCATTAAAAGTCATGTACAACCTTATGAATACTACACCTGTCTCATTACAGAAGACAAATCAAGAAGTTTCTGCCTTGTTATTTGTAAATGCATTTTCAATCCAAATTGTACATTAACAGCTTCATGAGAGAAGAATTGCAGTACTACTTGAACTGGAAAAATCTGCCTAATGGGTAAACCCTAAATTCTCCCAAGTTTGAATCCCAGACCATATATTTCCTGTCCTTTCATCTTATTTGCCCTAATGGGAACCACGTGTATTTTTATGTCAGGCATTTTCCTCTTTTTCTCATTATCAAAAGAGTAGTATCTCTTTCTTTATATTCCTCTTTGTCAACATGAAAAATCAGGAGAGGGATTCAAGAGGAACTTACCATGTATCAGTTGTTTCTTTTATTGGCCAAGTCAGTCCTAGTGTAAATAGATGAAAAAGCCAACTGAAGAGGATCTATTGCCTTTCTTATAGGACATCTAAATTTGTCACCACCTTTTGCTGCCATCTGCCACCTTACATAGGAACTGATTCTCTGATGCTGTTCTATAATAGCATGCCCCTATGTACAGTGTAAAATGATACCAGATCGGAAGTTGATTTTCACACCAAGGGGCAAGATAGAACAGAGTTAGGTCCCTTCTATCCTCCTTCATTTATCTTTCCAGTCACTGATCCAGACCTTTGCCACCATGAACTACTTTATTTTTGGCCAACTATGTATGAACTCCTAGCCACAACCATACATCATGACTGCTTTCAAACATCTCTTGTTTATCCTTGGGAGCAGCACACAAGACTGGCGATCTTGAAATATCAGGCGTAACTGCAAGAGTAATCAATGGCTGCACTGCTGGAGCACAGTTCTTGCAGATGTTTTGTCTTCATTAGGCATGAATAGGAGGGTGTTTAATATAGCACATCTAGAGTGAAAATGCAGTCACCCAGATACATATGCCTTTATGTTTTAATCCTCTGATGGAGACCCAGTCAACTTCCTCTCTGTAGTAAGACTCCAACTCCACTGTCCTCCAAGTTTTAATCATTTTCACTTTGATTTAGTTATCAAAATCAGCATCTACTTCTTCCACTAAAATAAAATGTACATTAGCTCTCTAGTCAGTGGAGCTAGTCAGGCTTCTATCCTCTGGACAGTAAAATAATTATAAAACTTGAAATATATTTGAGTCCAACTTCTTTTTAATGGTGACATATGGGAACTACAAAGTACAACTTTTTTCACAACTTCCTGCTTCCTCTTGAGCCACCACAGAATGATTATCCTCTTATTCCAAAATGCCTTTATGGGGCTGGCCCTTTAAACTTGACCAAGGCAACCACTCATAGTCTTGAAGTGTCTTTTCAGTATATGACTCATTTTCTTCATCTTTTTCTCCAGTGACTATGTGATCCTTACTCTTGTTATATTCCCCTTTCATAATCCTAAAGAGGTGGCACATTTCTGTAGTTACATATGCACATGAACATGCATACGCAAGCCAGTAAATTATAATCCTCTGTAAAGAGTCCTCATATCAGAAGTGTTTGCCTCTATATATACCTAACATAGACTGACTAGGCCAACGTAAGCCTGGACTGGGATTAGTTTTCTGGAGGGCCTTAGAACTCGGGTTTCTGATCTTTCTTCAGTTCTCTGGTATAATTGAGCAGTTTCTGCAGACGTTATTTACCAGTATCTGCACTGCTGATAGGTAAGCTGCCAAAGCAAAAAAAAGGAGACAAAAACAACAACCAGCCATCATCCCATTCTTATACATTTTCATGTTTTGCCTTTATAAAATTTGTCATTTCTTGCTGTCGAGTTGAACAAATAATTGTAAAAGCTCACCAAGGCTTTAAGAAAAGATAACTCCATTTTCGTACTAGAACAATATTTTTTTTTTAAAATATCGTCTCAGAAAGTGAATATGGTGAAATATTGATTATCAACCCTCTCATTCTATTTTGGGACTGTGATGGTAACATACATAATCCACAAGAGAGCTGGTCTCACGGCTTATGATATCATCTGACCCCTCAGCTGAATTATGGCTTTACAATTGTACTTTCCCTATCCGTTATCCAAGATCCTGAACTGCATTACAGAAAGCTACAAAATAAATTATCTGTGCAGCTACTGGATTTTCTTAATCACAATTCTTTCCTTACCTAGCACTCTTCTCCAGGGAGGTTCAGCTAGTAAAAATGCATCAAAATCCTCAGTGAATAAAAGGAAGAGAAGTGCTTGACATGTTCAAAATGTTCTTGGGATGCTGCTGTTTGGCCTATCATTTTTCCATCTAGCAATGAGTCTTCACTGAGTCCAGTGCAGGAAGTTTATAATGGTTTTACAAGGCAGTGATCAGTAATATAAATACCATTTCTTTCCTCAAAGCTTATTGCAAATGTTGTGTTTCTCAAGCTTGTTTCTCCCATGATTTGTCATGACAAATAAGCTAAGGGTGATGTCTACAAATCACAAAGCAGCGAGACCACAAAATGCTGTGTTCCTGCCCAGTAGAGAAGAGATTTGGCTGCAGGGATATTCTGGTGGGTGGTTTTTGGGGGAGGGGGGTATTTTTTGGGGGGGAGGAACATTTACATTCATCATATCTTTCTTGCTGAATCTGTCTTTTTCATGTACCTTGGAATTAGCACCAAGTAAAAAATGACCTCTTGTCATTACAAGTTACTATTGTAACTACACGTCTTCTCATAATATAGGCATGTACTATTTCAGCCAAGGCTGTTGTGCCTGGTGCAGTATTGTGTTACTAGACAAAAAGCATTTGAAAAGGGTTATTTTATTTTCAAAATCAGTGTTCTATTTAGTTGCCTGTAAAAAAGACCCTCTACGTGCTTAAAGCACATTTGAGAGTTAAGGTCAGATTGAAATATTCAATACCAGATTGAAACAACTCATGTCCCCAAACAATAATTTAGTTTGCCCTGACTTTTGCCTGCATACATTTTTTTCAGCATAATGCTTTTCAGACGGATCACACCTTGTTAGTTTCTCTTCTTCATATTGTACATATATTAATGAATATGTATTTTCACTGGCAACAGCGCAAGGCAAAAATATTTCTGTCATAATGGTATTCTTCTCTTATCCGTGTGCATATTTTAAAGGATAAGGATCTTAAAATTTGCAGTAGCTTGCTGAAGAGTCAAGTCAATAATCACCTGACCACTACCAAAGGCCTAACTCTTGTTAAGGCACTAAAATATTTTAATTCTGTTGATAGGACCTGGAAGGGCACTCTTAGAATTCACTTCATCAGTGTGTGTCCACAATGACACTTTTGCATATGTTCAAGGTTATTTTTGTTTCAAATTGGCTTGCATCTGATGGGGGGGGAAGATGATGGGACATTTCTCAAATAAGCAATAAGATGCAGTGGAGACTCTTATTATCTCGATATATTCAGACCAAGAGAGCACTCAGTGGTGAATGGATGTTTAAGTGCCTCTGCATCCAAAAGTATCAGGATCTCAGCTGAAAAAAATCCTATTGCTACTATGAAAAGTCTTTACTGAAAAAAGGCAAGTCATCAGTTCTGAGCATTGAAGAAGTCTGATCAGAGACTGTTAGAGATGCTGGGGTAACTGGCATCACCAGTGACTGGGACTCCATAATGGGGAGCCCTTGGCAAACAAATAATGCCAGTAGTGGAATTCCAGTCAGGGGCTGCCATGTTGTATAGGTCCAGAAACCCCCATGCACCATCTGTAACTGCAAGTCTCAGTTAAATACTGGCGTCACCAGAAATACCTTCTTCTGTTTTAATCTTTGTTAGCAAACAGAATGCGCTTCCATTTGTACTTCCGTTGACATCAACAGGAGTTTTTCTATTGACTCCAAGGGGAGAAAAAGCTAATATAGCAAGCTCACTACTAAGAAGTTTAATTCTGTGCTTATATCCTCCATTTGCAAAGCTACATTTATGATATGTATTATTTTCTTTCATAATAACAATAGTAATAAAGTGTGGGGCAATCTTTTACACTGTTGCTAATATATTTAGTACTGTATGTATATATACTTGACACCTCAGTGAAGACTTTGACATGCCTTATTCATTCTAGTTATTTTTATGGTATGGTTTTGTTAGATTGCTTTACCATATAAAGAATAAAACTATAACTGCTCTGACTTAAAATTGTCCAATTCCTTCTTACCCAAACTGTTAAACAAAATGATCTGTGTTCATCAGCCCTCCTCATACTTAATCTTATCACCTTCATCAAGCTTCATGAAGGGAATGTAAACTGGTGGTTTGAAAACAGGGATTTGGTACCCTCTGATGGACTACAATAAATATCTAAAGTAAGTACACGGCTTGTGTCTTGTGGTTTCTTCTCAGCCGTAATGTGAAAGGTGCCCACTGCAGTCCTATCAGTTAATCCTATGATTGTTAGCTGTTGGAAGACTGATGAAGTAAGATGACTCTTCTGAATCATTTGCAAGGATCTCTTTCAACAGCATTTGAGGTGTCACAATTAAATTAATCAGTAAGGTATATAACTCCAAATTACATTGGAGAAGAGAAGAGAACTACAGAGGTGTCTTGAAATCCCTTACCTCTACAATACATGCATTATATGTGAGTACATGTAATTCATTTAAACCAAGTTATCGAGTTCTAAAGTTTCTGTCAGTACTTGCACAGTCAGCTTTTTTAAGGATCTTATTACCAGAGAGTCCTGACCTTGAAAATGATGAAAGCAAAAGACAGCTGCCTGTCACTGCAACAAAGATGATGATTTATAAAATGACACTATCAAAACCAATGGTTCTGCTTGTTTGCCATTTCCAGCACTTCCAGGTACTATTTCCAGGCAGTTTGAGGGATAGTTTTATTATAGTGTTCTTTTACCTGCTATGCCATGTAATGAAACACTGTACTGGTACATATGGGGTAATTTGTGCATAGGCTAATGATAAATGGATTAATTTATATGTGAATGCATATGACAAAATAACAGTAGAACTTTAATTGCCAGTTGGGGCCTAATTCTTTTAAAAATATGAGGTCTGCCCATTCAGGAGAATCTCTTACCATTCTGGTCTATTTATTTTTACTCTTTTTCATCTGTTTCAGTTACTGCATTTGACTCTTTTGATAATGTCTATTATAGGGATAAGAATAGTTATGGCTTTCAGAAAAGTCTTATTTTTTGTCCATTCATATCTCAGCAGTTTTGTTGAGCTAAAGTAATTACATCCAACCTCTGGCTGTGGGAGTGACAGAACTGCACTTCTCTTTCAATCTTCATTTGATATAACCACACTAAAGACTATCTGAATATTATATTGTTTACTCTCTACTTGTAGCCCAAAGCACTATTATTTCAGAAAGGTTGCTTGTTTTAATAAAGAATCACACAAAACAAGGTTCTGGAGAGTGTCATCAGCGAGATCAAATAACCGTCACCTCTTTGCCCTGGGGGCAATGGAGGATAAGTAATGTTTAAAAATTGTATTTGAAGACTGTAAAGAGCTGTGTATTCAACCCAAATCCAAAACAGCTTCCAATTTTAGATGCCCCCACAATAATTAGATTTATACGTGGAAAATTATAAGTGTGTAACACACACTTATCATTTTCCATGTATAGAATCTAATTCTTGGAAGGCTATCTTAAATCCATCCCCCTGTTGCTGTGGCAGGGAAAGCAGCAGCAGGGGGCAAAGATCCAGACCCCTCCACCTTGCCAGCCAGACCCCTAAATTTGATCTCCCTGCCCTTTGCCTCTGCTATGCCTGTGCCCCCCATCATCTACCACTTGCCCCCCTGCTGCCTGCTCCCCCCACCTCTTACCCTCCATCCTCCCCCCTGCTTAGCCCCCCTGCTGCCTGCTCCCATACCTGTAACTGCTTCCTGCCCCCACAGTGGCTGCCACCTATGATCTGCACCCCCTCCATGCCTGTGCCTGCACCCCTACTCCCTGCCCTCCCACCCTTTGCTTACCTTTACTACCTATTCCCCCCCATCCCCTCTTCCACTCTGCTGCCTGCCTTCCTTACCCTTGCCTGTGCCTAATCCCTGCCACCTGTTCCCCCTAGTGCATGCACATCCAGCGTGCTGCCCTTTACCTTCTGCTACAGCTCTTCTCTGTCTCTGGGACATTCAATGGCAGTGGCCTCAGCCCCACCCTACCCAACTAGGTATAAGCAGTGGTAGAAGCTCTAGGCCTGACTGGGTCAGGGCCAGAGCCAAAGCCAGAGCAGAAAGTAAGAAGTGGCAGGATAATGTGGGTGATGGGCAAGCTGCACACTGTTCCCTGTGCTTTCCCCAAGTGGCACAGCTGGGTCTCCCCCATGACCCCCTTGCCGCTCCCACTGTACTCCCCATGCTATATTGCTATATGCCTCCCCCTTGCCACACAAGCTACACTGGCCTGGACCAGTACTCAAGCTTAAAATAGGGCTTTTATCCCCACATTGTTTGGCGGGGGGGGGTTCTTCTTGGATTCAAGTAAATGCAGTAGTATCAGCAGCAACACTCCCAGTTCCCAATTGCAATTCTTAAACATATCATTTACGCACTATAAGCAGACTCCCATGTCCAAAAAAGCCTGGTCATAAATGGTCTATGAATTTTGCTGTCAGAGGGTGTTAAAAGAAGCTATTTTAAACCCCAGTTTTGATTCCAAAAACCATACTGCTGAGCCAGAGCTGTGTTCCACATTGCAGATCATTGTAAGACAGAGCAGAGGAGAAGCTGTTCACAAACATAACCATCTCGGTGTTCCTGCTGCACTGTCTGTGTCATAGAAAGCAGGTCCAGCACTATTAGTGATGAAAATACTATAACCACAGATTTTACATGTCTTCAGATGCTATCAGGTTTCATGTAAATTATAACCCAGTACTTACAAAATGTGCTACAGCAGGATTCAAAATTATCTATGTTTATATAAGGTACTAAAGTGCTGAACTGATATTTAGTTTTCTTAGTCACTCTGGTAGCTTTGAACCCATTGCCCCATAGTTCCTTTCACCCCAAAAGATCCCAAATGACAATAGACAATAAAAGCACAGGAGTGAATCCACTCATATTGACAATGCAGTCCCTCTGTTATAGCTGGTTCCTATGTGTAGTTCCTTTCCAGGCAATCCAGAGAGGTAGAAGATAATCTCACATCTTATAAAATAATACGATCACCTCAAATAAGACAATATTTCCATGTTCATCATCTATCCTAATTTGCAAGCATGAATCATTTTGCAGTCAAGCTTTCTTCGCATGCTTAAAAAAACCAAAGGGAGTGAAAGTCAGTTGCTTATCTGACAGCATCTCAATAGAAAGGACCAATGGAAAATTCTACTGGAGGCATTAGATACAAAATTGTCTTGTCTGAATCCTGGAAAATCTGATGATTAAGAACTACTGTATTTTCCTGAATACAGCACCTGGATACTCCTGAATAAGAAATGTACCTTGTTTTTAAAGACAGGATGAAGAAAATAGATCTGGTAAGTACAGTATTTTCCCAGGGAAAATATAGACAGCTATAGTAACTGGGGATGGGGAATGGACCAAAACATTATGGCTGTTCTGTGCCACAAAATATTGTGGCTGCTCCTAGCTTCAGGATGCTGCTGGCTGAGCCACCTGCTTAACCCTTAATTTCTTCTTGAGCTGAGCTAGGTGGGCAGCCTGCAATACCTGTTAGGTCAGCTGAGGGCCTGATTCTAGCCAACACCACCTGCTCACCCAGCTGATTCAGTAGAAGCTTCTGTCCCAGTACCCAGGGCTTAGATCTGCTTTGGAAATACAGGAGAGTTGAGCCTAGAGCACCAGCATAGGGACTTCTGCTGAGTCAGTACCACCTTTTGCAGTGCAAGCCTTGCCTGGGGAAAGAGAAATGGTAAGCACACAGCGCTTCTGTTGTTCACAACCAGCAGCTAAGAAGCCCTACATGCAGTGTTACTTCCTCTCTCTTCCTACCCCCTTTCTCTTTTCTTGAAGAGAAAAAAAGAGGACATAAAGCCGTTGGTTTTTGTATCAATAGAAGACAGAGGACAAAGTAGCGTAAAACTGGAATGTACTCTATGATGGCCACCTTAGCTGTGTGGTGCCATACAGAGGCTAATCAGTTCTGTCACTTAGCAGTGATAATGCTAAGTCCCACCCAAAGTGTCACATAAATACAGCTACAGCACTTCCAGTTCAGGATCCAGTACAGGCTGCTGAGAGCACTGTTGCTAGGCATGGTAAGTGTACCATGTAGATGTGGCCATTCTTTCTTCTTCCTTTTAGATTCATATATACTGAGGGCTTGGAATAGATAAGCAAGGGAAAGAAATATGAGGCTACAAAGAGGGATCCAGGTTTTCTGTTTGCCATGGAAAAACATAGTAAAACCCAGATTTTTTCATTTTAAGGAGAAAAACATGGATTTTCTCATTTTAAGGAGAAAAAGATGGGAACCAGTGGGTTTCCCCTTGCAGACTGGCAAAGTTCCAGCCTGCAAGGGGCTGGGGAGAGCAGGAGAAGGGCAATCATGCAGGGATCCTGTTTTTCCATTTCCCACAGAAAAACAGAAAAAAACACGGATTTCCCCTTTTTATCAAAGAAAATGTAGATTCTACTTTTAGCAGAGAAACCCACGGATTCCCTGCTTTTGCAAACAGCCCTGCAAGCTGGTTAAGCTCCAGCCTGCACGAGCTGTTTGCAAACAGAGCAGGAAACCTCCAGCCCTGCCCAGAGGGGGAGGGAGAAGGGTGGGGCCTGAGGCTCTCACTCAGCCACAGCTCCACTCAGCTCAGCCTCACTCTTTCCTCCTGCAGCCCGAAGTAAATGGGGCTTGCAGGAGGGGTGGGGGCCCCTCTTGCAGGGCTGGGGAGTTGCAGGTCATGGCTGGAGGCACTGGCAGGGCTGTGGGGGCCAGGAGCTGGCCCCGCCCCCACCTGAGCAAGCAGACCAATGGTGGAGCCATCTCCATGCTGCTTCTGCTGCAGCTACCTGCTGTTGGGGGCAGGGAGCTACAGACTTGCCCTGGCAGCTGGGGGGCCCCTTGCTATGGGGACTCACTGGGAGGCAGGGGCTGTGGGTGAGTGCAAGAAGCATGAGTAGGGCAGGGGGCTGTTGTGGGGGCAATGGGGGGCACCAGCAGGGTTGGGATGGGGCTGTTGTGGGGGCAATAGGGGGCACCAGC